>NC_143205.1:19588750-19892500 GCF_051530095.1 Phoenix dactylifera
GAAACTATGCAGCTGAGGCTGTCAGATGCTTTGGAGGAGGAACTTTGGTGAACAAAATGGCCAAGAGAATGATAAGTTAAAAATGCGGCATGAAAATTGCCATCTGGTATACGATATATAGGATACCATGCAACAGAATACCTGAAACACAATATTGGAATTATGAATCAAACTGTGAAGAAGCTCCATAAGTTGGGAGGAAAATCTGACACACCAATCTAATTAAAACTTCTTGCTGTTAAAAAGGCAAAGAATATGAGGATATTATGACAAACCATGAAGCAGGATGAAGATCTTGCAGGTTGATGCTTTCCAGCTTCAGCGGATCTCCAAATGCTCGGCAATTAGATAATGTGTCACCACCAATAAGCTCATTTATCCTAATTTAGATTATAGAAAGGTCTGAATAAGACAAGTTTTTTCAAAGAAAAAAATATACAAATGATAGCAGTTCAGAGTCAGAGTGTAGGAGGACAAAAAAACAATCCACCAACAATCTACTTATATGGAAACCAATTGACCAACCAAAAAAGGTTTATTGGTAAATCTACAAAATTTTGTAGTTGATGCCACAGTAGATTGTGACAGAGAAATCAGCATTCCAACTCAAATACATAAGTCAAAGCACGGCGTATAACTGCTCTATCCAATCAAATGCTATTTTTTCCTGAAGTTAATTTAGTACATGGTTATGCATACACAATTTGATCTACTACAAGAAAATTGGAGGAATTAATTGTCGCATCCAAAAATGCTTGCCCCAGGACCATCATAAAGATGCTTTAGTACTTTTTCAACAAACAAGAATGTAATATTCTAACTCCTTATTTACATTTAACAAATTTTAACTACATTTGTGTGCATGTTGAGTTAAGTGTACTGAATGGTTTTGGTAGTTAGCTTTTCTCAGCTTCAACATCAATACGATTTGTTTCATCATTACAAATCCTGAACACTCTCCATTTCCATTTCCAAACTTTTTTGCACATCTTCCAAGCATTAGAAGCGGAAAAATAGAGTGGGAAAAATCTGTTTACAAGGAAAAGAGCCTTTCAATATATGTGTAACCGAGAAATGCTACAGTTAACAGCATGGTTTCAAGCATGGAATGCCGTACCGGCCCGTACCGGCCGGTACGGGCCGGTATGTACCGGTCCGGCCGTGGACCGGTACCGGAACGGATAAAAAACCAGTATTTCCCGGTTTTTTATCCGAACCGGCCGGTACGGGCCCGTACCGGCCAGTACCGGCCTCGTACCGGTGCGAACCGGCCGGTTCGCTCCGGTACGTTTTTTTTTTTAGAACCACAGCGCCGCGCGCTGTGGTTTTTGAAACCACCGCGTACCGGCCGGTACAGGACCGGTACCAGCCGGTACGTACCGGACCGGACCGGTACCGTACCGGTCCGGCCGGCCACCGGTACGCCGACCGGTACCGGTACGGCGGACCTTGGTTTCAAGTGTTGCCGTGCCAGTCACCAGCCCCCACAACAGCACACCTGCCAAGCTTTCCAAAGTAATAAATTTTAAAAAAAAGAGTTAATATCCATTTTAATTATAAATATTAAAAAAAATAAATTAACAGGTGCTGCACCAACATGCGACAGGTGCTGGGAAAGGCCCAGCATGAAATGTGCTGGCTGGCATTTGACACATTGGTTTAGAGCGAGGATTCGGTACCTAGTACTGCTGGCATGCTGGCCTACCAGTGGCATGGCACATATCTTGCCATAGCATTTTATGGTAGTGCTTGGCACACAACAGAACAACAGAATGCCATGTACCAGCATGTACCATCAATCAAGCTAGTGCTGCATGCCAATAAGGCTGGCATGATGAATATCATGCCTGTGTCATGCCAATTGGTGCTTAAACCATTTTTATAGATTTATAATTTAGAAAAACATTTTTGAATAACAAATTCTGCAATAACCTATAAGAAACTTAGTTTAAGCTCTACACCAGGAACATAAAACATATGAAGAGATTGTAATAAATGATAACAAAATATATCTGCAAAATGCATCTTTCAGATCATCATAGTTGTAGGTCAAATAAAGATATGATGACATGCATCCAAGGGAGTTGGTGTGAATGCATGAATTCTCATAGAGAAATTTTGCATAACATAGTGACTTGAGCCAATTTTTAGTTCAGTATTCACCAGGAAAAAACAAAAAGAAATCATCAAGGAACGAGAACTAACTTTTCAAATAATGGACGTCGCCATGGAGGTTGGTCAGATTCAAAATATTCAAAGATGAGCTCCACATCACCCTTACATGTGCTTCTATCCAACTGATCGCAAAATTCATCTTTGGCAGAAGAAGATGATTCAGGTAAGCACGTATCTGTTTCTTTAAAAGGCTGCGGCAGTAGCATGGAGAAAATTGGGAGGGAGCATAAATTAGATGGGGTTTTGAATCTCTTATCCACCTCAGAAGCTATTGCTACTTCATCAGGGCTGCCATTTCTGGTATTCCTGGATCTCCCAAATAATTGCACAGCAGAAAGATAAGGTACAAAATATGCACTGAATTCAGAATAACCATTATGCAACCTTTTTGATTTGTGATAATCTTGTGCCTTTACTTCCAATCCAAAACACCCAGGTTCTTCATACCACTGCCAGAGGCTCTTCAAAGATATGCTAGGAATCTGATGCGCACACAATGAGTCGCCGATCAGTTGTTCTTTGGAGCAAGTCCTGCAACTTCTAATAGAACGTGTTTGTCCAATAACTGGCGAGGTGGCATAAAGAAATCTCTCAAAGTCAGCCAGTGGACTCCCAGAGGCTAGGTGAGCACCTTCTGCTACAGTATGCAATTTGTAGGCATCATGAACAGCCTCTATTATCTTATCCAAATCACTATCAGATCTAGAAAAGCATTGAATTTTCACCTCATGACTTTGACAGTTGGATGCAGCAGGCACACCATTTGACTCTGCAGCCACATGAGGGTGATTTCTCAATTTACTATTTATTTGATCGGCTTTAACAGAACAAAAATTTTTATCTTCAGCTCTGGGACTTGAGCATGGAAACCCACCCGCAGTTAAAGGAGTGACGTACGGAGTATTTGAAGTTGAAACCTCTGTTTTAACATTCCTTGAGTCCAATTTATCAGGAACCAAATCTTCCGCAACAGAGACCTTTATATTATTTAAATGGCTCATATTGAACACCGTTGATTCTTTCCTTCCCACAGGGACCCACTTCTGCAATACAGAACCAGCACCACTCTCTGGTTTGCTCCATTCTGTATGTGAACTTTCAGTTTCTAATTTCAAACATTGGTTTCCTTCAGAGTCTGTAAGGCAAAGCTCTTCTTTTGAGTACTTAGCACTACTGCTATCAGAAGTCACTTCATTGTACACTCGGTCCGAAGAATCTGATGGTGAGGCACCTATATCATTATAAGCAGCTGGAGAACTCGTATCACATACTGCGCCACAACTATATCCTGATGATGTTACTTCCTCTATGTAATTCTCTGTCTTCTGCTGTGGCTCTGGGTGACAATGGTCAATTTTGTCAGTAGGTGCAACCAAAAGTTGTTGGTAATTAGCGCTACAAGGTGATCTTAATCCAGTTCTAATGTGCTTGCCATGATTCACCTGTGGTAAGATCGGCATTCCTTCATTTTTTGGAACATGGTTTTTGGAAGCCCGGTTCACGTTAACTTTAGCTGCATAAGATTCCTTCCTAGAATAGTGATATGCCTGTTTAAAGGCTGAACTGGCTTTCTTTCGGACATTATGCACTGAGTTTCCATCAATCAAATTAGATGCTATGTCACTTCTACTAACAGTGTCAGAGGCTACTTTGCACAAATCTGCCTTAACCACTTCATTTAAAGAAGAATTTCTGCAGGGTTTTCCACTCTGGTTTTGTTTCAGCCCCACAGATGTACCAGATCTAATCCTTGCATTGGAACCTTTTGATGAAGTGTTATCCTGGGGAGCTACAGCATTTATGGCCTCTGTTTCACGAATGGGTGCCTCAGTGTCAATCTTTTGGACCTTCTGCCAGACTGAATGATTATTTTCTTTTCCTGTGGGACCATGAAATCTGTTAGGCCCAATTTGACTCGCACCACCACTCATTTTTCTAGCACGCCTACCCCTCCTTCCTGATAATACAGGAAGGAAGTCATTGCTGCTACAGGCCTCGCTACTACATTGAGCTCTTTCAGTACCGTTACAAGTATTGACAACATCCTTTGACCAACAAGAGTTACCGATGCAACCATCATTTAACATTTCAGTATTTATATCACATAAATTTACAGTTGTAGTATGACATGAAGTGTCAGAATTCCTGGAGTCTGAAGTCATTCCTCCCCCTGAAGAACTAAGTCCATTTTCATCCTTGACAAATAACGGAGTTTCAAAATCATCAATGGAGTTTTCACTGATATTACTATTCCAATCATTTAGATATGAGTCTAGCATTGGAGTACTACAAGAATCCAAGGAAGTGCTGGGCGAACTGTCAGAGAAATTGCTCTCTTTTTTTGAATTAATGTTTTTATTATTCTCATCAAAGGTCATTAAAATTATTTCTGGTGTTTGAGTAGTGCTTGATGCATTATTTACAGAAGCGGCACTGTCGTAGCTGGATTCCTTGCCAGCAGATTCCTGAGACAAAGAAGCTATTTGGTCAGACTCATCAATTTCATCGCCGTATCCATTATTGTTTTCACTATCATCCTTCTCCGCAGCAGTATCCTCAATGGACAAACTAAGGAAGGTTGCCTTCTCGGATACACTATGTTCTGAAGTGCGCTCACCCAAACAAACCAGACCACTGTTGGTTGTGGCATCAGAAACAGGACCACGTACACTTTGTTCATGTTGAATTTCTAGTCCGCCAGTAACTTTTTTGCGTGTTGCTCGTTTGTACTGTTTTCCTTTCTTTTTCCCCTTCTTTCTTGAATTTCTTTTCACAGACTTGTCCCCCTTGGGAATTTCGCTCACCAAGAAATCTGAGTCAACTGAACTGGAAAAGTTGTCTGGTACCGAGCACCCAGAGGGAGTACTGGAGGAGTTATTGAAAGGCTTGGATTTGTTCCTGTTGTGAGATTCTCCCAGAACAACTCCTCCAGAAGAGCTGCACACTGGAAGCGGCTCTGCAGAATCTGTACGTTCAAGCATATTGATACTCTGTTCTTTTGGCAGGTCAAGATGGACAATAATTGTCGGTGGAAAAAACAGTGTGAATACAATGCACCTGATAAACAAAAAGAGGGAGTAGAGTAGAGATACATCATAACCATCCCGACTCACTGAATAAGGTGAGTTTACAGAAACATAAATGAGCAGAAGGTGCTTCATTGCCAATGTAGAATCAAAGTCAGAAACCACATTGGACATAAACTTGGCTACATTATCATTTGGAGAGGACAAACCAGCTTTTTAGTCCCTTGCAGAAAAATTGAAGTCCAAATAACAATTTAAATAGGAGGAGGAAGAAAAAGATAGTCAGGAATCCTCTGTCCTTTTGGAGTGAAATTATTAAGGAGTGTCAAATCTGGTGAAATGCATGCAGAAAGAAGGTAAATGATCCAAATAAAGAAATTCAAATGCCATCCAAGACCAAAAAAAAAAATGGAAAAAAAAGGTGGATCAGCAAAGGTCACAATAACAGATAACAATAAAGACACACAGCAGAATCAAAGTTTGTTTTGCTGCTAGCATCAAAGTTAAGGAATAACCTCCTCTTCAGCTTATGTAAACCATGAAATTAGCATAAAGTATGCTGGTAGACAATAATATAAAATCAGTAACGAGTACCTCTGCTCAGAATTCCTCAAGGCATGTCCAGGTGCTTCACGTTCCTGAATGAAGACATGCATTTTCAGCAACTACCAAACCTCATTATCAGCATTCAAAAAGAGAAGAAGAATTTTAAAATTTCCATGAAAAAAAAAACAGTTTGCACTAACTAACCTTTGAACAAAACTTATACTTGCTATGATCTAGAGATCTTTTGAATAAAGCGCGACTTCTTCTATCTGCAACCTTTTCGACATTGCTACTGGTCCTTGAATGGCCACAAGGCATCTTAGGTCGTGCCTGTCTATGCATAAATGAGTAAGAAAATACATAAAAGTCAACAAGTTACAACAGAAGAGTTGCTATTCCAGATTGGAAGTACTACCATGTACCAACAATCTAGTTTTGAATAAATTAAAAGGAAGTCCATTGTTTTAAATCAGATGTATACATGATTATCAGGATGAAACCATAAAGTTACATCTGCTTCTCTAAGTGGATGAATCTGCTAAAAGGATATGTGGATCATGATGCAGAACCACAGATGCCATGCTAAACTGAAGATGGCAGTAGTAGAGTTTTGGAACAGTCACAATAAGATATTAGCCATAAACTGTATGTTTAGTCTAATGCAATACACATGTAGCAACAAAAAGACAACATTATGGGCCCAAGTTATACACTTTTGAACATCTGAATACAAACAAGGAGCAAAAAAGAAAATTCACTACGAATTGGTAATGGCATCATCTAAAGCTCTATCACATTCACATCACATAACGACAAATTGGTTAAATTTAGTCTTGAAGCATAATGGAATGAGAGGCTTCTTGAGAAAATCTGGGAGGTAAAGCATCAATGGGATCTGAGGAACAATTTGTCTTAGTCCATGGCAATATAGATATCTAGTTAACTCAATTCATGTTCAAGTTTTGATTTTACAATTAGCACATCTCAATTGAACTCTGTTCATGGAGGTCAACATGAACTCAAAATTAAGGCATGGTCGGTCATTTAAGTTCTTACAACGGAATAACTATAAACAGTTCAAATTTATATTGCTTGTGATTGAGGCAAAGTTAGAAAAAAATAAAAGAGAAGGTACTTGACAAAATAAAGTAAGAACTAGATAAAAGAAATTTAAGAAAAAAACGAAAATTTGTTATTTACATAGCTAACCAGAAAAAAGGATGGTAATGGTAGTGGATGACACAATAAGCTGATCAAGTCTGACCAGAATTTTCAGAATCAGATCACCGATAATATCGCTTAAAGCAGTTATTCAAGCTTGAGACAGACTGTTGCTTGTGTCAGGAGCAAGCAACTGAAAATATTAGTCAAAAGGACAAAAGTTATCTTATCTAAGGGAAAGCAAATATGTAAACAAGAAACTGGACCTAAATTCTTGTTATATCAGCTTTGGATGTGTGAGATCCAATCTGGCACTTTGAACCATATGATAAATGTTTATACTTTATATAGTATGTATAACTAGCAGAAGTTTAAAAAACATATTTCTCATATCATAGTTTTAATCTTTAATTTGCATTTCATTTGACTCCCTCTATCCTGACAGAATTAATCATCACCATAACCATCAAGATTTGTCTTAGCTATCTCGGCTATGAACACTTATTCGTGAATTATTCCTACTTAGGGCTAACTTTGGTGTTGCAAACTTTTCCACATCCTCTCGCTACTTCTATTCATGGTATCTAGGTCCTCCACTCCTCTACATAAATCCTTCAACAAAGATTTGAGCACCTCTACCTGAAGGAGCCTCCACAAGTTTCATTTTGCATGACCTTATCGACTCAATCAACTCTCCATCGCTTTCACTCAAAATCTACCATTCCCTACTTGATCCTTCCATATGTTACCATGCATCCTTCTCAACATCCTATTTATGTTGCATTCACCTTTTGTCCTTGGACTCTATTGCCCAACATTGGGAATCATGAAACACTGTGGGTCCCCCTACCATTTTATAGGACAGAAACCCAAAAAAACCTCTCTGCTTCAGCATCCAGCCTCAGATATATTTCACCTATCTCCATCTCTCTGTTTTCCCTGAAATCACTTGCAAAGACAAATTCTAAAAGAATATCAGCATGTTCCTCTTTGATAAATTTCACTAGCTAGTTGAACCATCCTCCTTATAGTTCTAAACTCAAAACAGCACCATGTTTAGCAGACTGACGCATCATCCACTAGAACTTTTTTAATTCTCTGTAGCTAGTATTTATCATGGTAGAATGCCAGAATTCGCCAACAATAACTCGATCTTTGGAAATATTATCACATAACCTCACAGACATGTGCAAAAAAAAAAAAAAAAAACAGATTTGCAGTATCTATGCATGTTCATTAATCTTCCGCTCCCACAATATCTTCACTGGGACTAGGATCTCTTCCAAGTCTTCATGTTAACCAACAAGACATATCTTGTCTATACGGGTCAGCTTCATGGATCAAGATATCATTTAATTAATGACTAGCATCATCAGAGCAACACTCTAAATGATAATTAGCAAGGAATAAATTTATTCATATGAAAAGAGAACACAACAAGAGGGTGCTTCTTCTTAAGCAACAGTGTGTAATAATTATATTCAAAAAAGAGCGCAAAAAGCAGAGCAAAATTGTAGAACCTCACAGCAGAATAATCTGGACACATATGAAAAAGGTAAGAGCTAAGCAAGCAGAAGAGAACATGGTACCGAAAAATTTCTCAACCAGTGTACCTCATGGCCATCGAAGAAAGAAATAAGTTCCGAAACCGGCATCCCTACCAAATCAGAGCCATATATTCCCAAAATCCAGCTATCCCATTCTCACAATCAGATCAGCGCAACTTAAAACTAGTCCGAAGAAAATGAGAGAAATCAAAGGAAAATGGATTCTTCATCTGATAACAAAGCATTACAAAGGGGCAAACACTTGGCTATATACACCCTTGTACCTAACTCCGTGATAAAATCAATCGTTATGCTCCTAAATTCAGAAATACATCAAAAGAAGAACAGAAAACTGGTCCAGAACTCTTTGAGAACCTTTTTCCGCTTGATCTTTTACGCACGCGCTCTCTAAACGTCCTTTTTCTGAAGCAAAATCCCATCTTTTGAAAAATTCCCTACTTGAGGAACCGCAGTAGAGACATAAGAAAAAAGAAATCCCCCCGCCATATCAAGCCAAAACCTCCGAAATCCAACTAAAATAACAATTCAGATCAGAAAAACAATTTCCACCAAAAACCTCCTCACATGTTGGCCCCTAGAAAAACAAAAAATTCACTTCTCATGATCGCTAAAAAAACATTAAAAAAAAACTTACAGGGTTAAAAATTTCACAACCGAGGGGCAAGATCCTACAAAAACAGAGAAAAGTTCTCCGAGAACACCACCATACCAGAATCAAGAAAATAAAATTTAATCTATCAAACAATACGCCGACCAAAGAAGAAACAGGGAAGAAAGACCGACAACGAAATCGGGCTGCAAAATTTTACTACGAACAGTAACAACCGGATCAAGAGCTGCAAACAGAGAAGTCAATAAATGGAGATTACGGAGAAGAAATCTCTCGATCCTTTGGAATCGCAAGAAACCTATGCTAAAAATAGGAGCCGCTCAAGGATCGCAGAATCCTCGGCCTAGCCCCATATATTTCCGGGGAGAAACAAGGGGGAAGAAAGAGAGAAGACCTTCGCGAGCCAAGGTGCGGCTCTCCTAAATCCGTGCGCTCTTCGCTTCTAATTTGCTTCCGATTTTTTTCGCCCTCTCCCTTTTCTTTTTGCCTTCGATGGTCTCCCGAGTGCTTATTTCGGCGATCGGCCGAGCGAATCTCCAAGAAAAACGAGAGACGAAGACGGAAAACCAGAGAGAGATTTTACGACATAAACAAAATCCCCAGTCTTGAGAAAACAGCTCTTATATAGGCACAAGTTGGGTGGAGAGGGATTAAAGACGGGGTGAGGACATACGAGCTGAAAAGTTTGAGAGAGTGGAGATCCGCAGCAATTTGGAAATTCTACTTACAATTCGGAAATATGGAGTACACGAGCTTTGAGATATGTGTAGCGGATGGATGGGCGGCCAACGGATTGCGTGAATTGTGAAGCACACGTGTAAATCAGTTGGAGGCAGCGGAGTGTGGCTTCCCGCTGATGCGGTCGGTGGACAGGATGCCTTCGCGGATACTTTGATGCCATCGCTCGGAGACGAAATCCCGGTCTTACAAAGTCACGTCTGGAGATTAAGGTTCATTCGTGCCGCATAAAGTTTTCATGCGGGAGCATGCCCCAACTTTCTCATGGGCGGATGATGGCTTTGTCGCAGAAATCGAACGGCCCGCGTGGAAAGGAAGCGGGGAGGACCGGGGTTACCGGCGTGCAAGGGTTCTTTATGCGGTTATGCGCATGCAAAAAGGTCGTGTATCGCAAGAGCGTAGGTGACTGTGCCTGCTGGGGTATCCTTGGTCCATTCGGCTATGAACTTCGGACGTACAGTATCTCACTCACCTAACTCCATATCGCGAGTCGGACGGCGCGGCAACAACTGCCATTCATTAAAAAAAAAAAAATTATTTGCATACAAAATATTTCATCATAATATCATAATTAAACAACTATTTAAATTCTAATTAAATAATAAAATTAAAGGTCTTACAAAACTAATACTATTTCAAAATTTTATATCAACTCTAAAATAAAATTTAGTCTAAATAAAAATATCAAAATTTTGTCTCTAATCGCTCTCCCATAAAAAATCTCTAACTCAAGCTAATTCTTCATATCAATAAAAATAATAAGAAATCGTATAATAAGCTATATAGCACAATATGCAATAGACACTTTAGCTAAATAAATCAGACGATAAATTAATTGATTATTTAAGGAAAATAAGCGTATGAATTTCATCACTTTAAATCTAAATCCAGATATGCAGCATTATCGGAACATTATGTATGCTAAATTCAATTTTCTTAAAATCCAAATATAGTTTGTAAATTTCAAATCATCAAATTTAACTTGACAGCCGAGAGTTGTGATTACATCAAAGTGCCACCGCATAGCCCTCAATAGCGGGGTATCAAAATACCAACGTACAACCCTTACTAGCAGGGTATCGAAATGCCAATGAACAATCCCTACTGGTAGAGTATCAAAGTGCCAACATACAATCCCTACTGGCAAGATATTGAAGTGTCAAATGTACAACTCCTACTAGCAGGGTATCGAAGTGCTAATGTACAGCTTCCTCTAGCAAAGTATCAAAATGCCAACATACAGCCTCCACTGGCAGGATATCAAAACATAATCTCGCCATGAGTCCAAATCTGTTTCCATTCAAAACTCTTTTTCTCAAAATATGTTTAGCGTTCTAAATCATAAGATGCGAAATCGAAATCAATCAAACATAATCTATATCAAAACCTATACATTTAATTAAGAATCATACAATATTCTAAAAAAGACATATATATTAATAAGACACCATGTATCAAATTCATAAATCAAGAACAATTTGATTCATAAAATATTTATAATTTGTCGAATAAATCTAGAAAAGAGGGTTACATTACTTACCTTGCGAATGCAATCCAATTAATAGATTCAATTAGGGACCCATGGTTGCCTAGTGTGGACGGCGGCCGACGATGGCCAACGACAAGGAAAAACAGACTGAAACAGGGCTCCCCCATTTTGGACGGTTTTTCGGTGATTTGCCAACCCAAAATAGGGTGAATCCCAGCTGCAATACCAGGAGAGAGATAAGAAAAGGAACACATACCTCGATCTGGCGAGGTGGTATGGCAGCTTTTTTTTGACGACAAATTGAGGAAGAAGAAGGATCGAAAGAGGAGTTTGAGATTAGTGGCTCGATCTCAGGTGAACTCGAAGGAGGAGGAGGTCTTTAAATAGATAACTCTGGCCTTATCCGACCGATCTTTGGATCAAGATGAACTTCCAATCTCCGGAGCGTATAGGGTCAGAGTCTTCTTCCCTGCCTTCCACATGTGCATCGCACGTGAAGCATGGCCCAAAAATGGCCGGGCCAAATACTCTAGGTTGGTCAAATGGACCGAGCTCAGATACAGGGCATCACAGTATCAAAATAACAACTAAGAAAAATTACAAAACTGTGTTCATCCTTCCAAAAATTCGTCACACTCTTACCTCTATATGTGATTACTTAGGTACAAATTTTGTTGCTATCCTTGGGAAAGAAAAGTATGGTTAATGAAAAAAAGAAGAAAGACCACTTGTTTAGTTGGAGTTTTCAAAGAAGAAAAATGAGAAAGTAGCATTCCTATAAAATTAAGATTCTCATATGTCACTAAAAAAAAATCTATGAGGAATGTGAAAAAACTACTTTTCCACCGGTTGAGAATTGAGACCTTTTTTTTTTCAAAATTTTTCTTCAGCCATCAAAATTCATAGGTAAGATCTTTCTCTTTATTAAGGGTATGCTAGATATCTCACACAACTTTTTCAAAAAAATAAATGTTTAATCAAACATAAGCTACCCTGAAATGTGTTATATTTTCATAGTCAACCAAACATGCCAAAATCAGATAAATACACCTTCCAATGAATTGTGTCTTGTATTAGAAATATAGATGATTTAATTTTCTTAAATAGGAAGGTTGGCCTTGTTCTATTGCAAGATCAAATATCCTAAATCTCTTATACAAGTTATACTTCCATTGTGAACTAGCCCTTCCATCCATCTTCATGAACCAAACATGAACCTAGCTTTGGCAAAAGACTCATATAGCTATCACATGATCTTTAAAAGTTTTGAAAATCTTTAATATACCTTTGTCACATGTTCAATTGAGGAGAAAAAAATCCTCTGAAACTTTCCCTTTTCCCTTCCAGCGTTGAACGAGGAGCTCCTTGTTGAGGTCTCGGTTGAAGAGCCTGAGGAGGAGCCTATCATCGATTTTGGGGCTGCCATGGATTGCCAGGGAGTCACTCAGGTAGACAACCGAGAGGTCCTCGAAGAGGGAGCTCTCGCTCACCAAGTTGGATCAAGCGTTCAACCAAAGGTAGTGCTACGAGATGCCAGTGGGCTTTTTCAGCCCAACCCTATTTCATCTGAAGTGTTTCCTAATTTACATAGGTTATAAAGTAGGTCTACTCTGATACTATTTGTAACAACATAAAATCTCACCAAAAATGGCCAACCAGAAAGTATTTTTGGGGTTCTTGATTTTATATAAGTACGCAAGATATATCCAGCAAAAAATTGATGTGAGACTAAATACACGCTCATGCAGGTCCTCACATATTCTCTCCGTTTAAGTCCTAATGTCCTTACATCGATTATTCGCTGGATAAATATTGAATATTTATACATAATCATAAAATTTAAATAATATTTTTTTGGTTAGTTTTTTTGGATAAATTTTTAAATTATCAAAGAAAATCTAAGCATATGATGGTGGTGATTGTCATCGAGAGAAGGCCAATGTCTAATATAGCACACCCGTATGTGATGGGTGTTCCAAATGTTTGACGATGAACCTCTTTTTATGTTAATAATACTGGTCGTCAATGTTAACAACCTGTATAATATCCATCAAGAATGAAGCTGCATGTTTTCGGTTAAAAAAAAAATAGAAACCGAGAAGAAAAGAACGTAGGAAGACAGTGATTTTAAGCTCCTCGGCGTCATCGCTGACGGAAGCACGCGCGTACCACCCGATCTACGTGTCAACCACCATGAATCAGGCCACACCGCTAAATGCACCTAACGCTTGACGGTCAATTTGGATGATTGACCCGAGGGCAGGTGTGAGCCGTTCTTAGCTTGAGCGTTACCAAACCACTATCCTTCCCTTTCTTTTTCTTCCTTTTTTTCTTTTTTTTTTGGATTTAGGTGCAGATGACACTGGAATGGATGCATCCTTGACCAAGTTTGACAATTAGTGTGGGTCCAGCTTGATGGGTGCGTAAAAATTTTAGTACAGATGCCTTGATAGTAAAAATAATTCTCAAATGATCACCTCCTGATCCGAGACATAGGGATGATGATGAGAGATGGAGGAGCCTTTCAGGCCAAGCATGTATTCAGAGAAGTCAATGGGACAGCTGACTGGGTGGCTACTTACGCGGCCTACCACTTAAAATATATCCTTTGGTCTGGGGAGAGAGAGTTGCCATTGGTACTCCGTGAGCTTTTGTATTTTGACTTTATTGGATGTATTCATACACGTACTGTATGAAGCACCTGTTTTAAGTAAAAAAAAATAATCCTCAAGTAGCATGATAACCCTCTCAACCATAGTCTGTAATGATATGTTACTACGCTACAGAAGCTTATTATAATAATTATAACGATCATTATTTATCTAAAAAGTAGCATTTTTAATTTTAATATTACAATAATTATTCAAATAATGGTTGTTATGAAGGTACCATAATGGAACATAGCATTCAATAATGAAAAAAATAACAGTTTAATCTTTTTCCTCGTTTTATTTAGATAACACAATAGATTATTTGGAATGTATAATCAATTTAGGAAATTGAAATTTAAAATAAATATTTATTTTACTAAATTGAAATTGCAGAGAAAATAGTAGTTATTATTTGTGTTATAGCGGTTTGCTATAATGAAAAATAATAAATATTATTCTTTATGTTATTTATCTGAATAACATAATGGAGGTGGTTCAAACCATTATAACAACTATTATAACGATTATAATAGCCGTTATAACGTTTAAAACATCGCCATGGTCTCAACAATCATAGTTGTGCATGAAGACATGAAGACTTGCGTGCACGGACTGTTGGAGAGTTACTTATGAATAAAAGTCTTGGAAAGCTAACGTTATTTAGGGAATTTATTTATGTGAATTTTACGTTATTTGAATAAGTGAACCATCCCGCAAATAAGAGGATGCAATTGGATCTGCAATTCAGACCGACAAAATGGGTACATCAAAGAGTCTAATCATGCGTATTTATCACCTAGGGCTCGTTTGGTTCGCGAGAAGCATTTTCCTTCCTAGGAATATGATTCCTGGGAAACAAATTCCTAGGAAGAGGATGCCTAGGAAAGTACTTTTGGCATGTTTGGTTGACCATGGAAAAGTGACAAATTTCCAAGGTGCTTATGTTTGGTTGGCCATCCACTTTCATAGGAAAGTTATATATAATTCCTATTATGCCTTTAATAAAAATTAGGTTTTTAATGCCTCTTTAATGCTTCTTTAATGCTGAAGGGACTTTTTGGGAAAAAGTAAAAATGGAGTGATTCCCGCCTCATGGGAAAGTAACTTTCCCATGTTTCTCATGGGAAAGACTTTCCCATGAAATGTGGGAATCACATTCCCATGGGAATACCACTTTCCCTTCTCTCTCCTTTGAAAACTCCAACCAAACAAGAGGCATCTCATTACTTTTCCGTTGACCACACTTTCCCCCCTTCTTTTTCCGCGAACCAAACGAGCCCTAGTGTCAGCCGATGCACCAATCAAAATGGGAGATTGAACTAAGATAAACCTCCAATTCAAAGCACCTACGAGAAAATGGGTATTTTGAACCGTTTGACTTGGATCTCTCAAAATAAATAATAGTAAATTGAAGAATTCTAATAACATTTTTTTCATTAATTTTATGATAGAATTGATTGCGATATCTTTATTTATACCGGTAAGATCTGTTCTTACAAAATATGGATCAGATTTCTACCTACTTCAATTGTAATCATTTCGTCTAACTTTTTTTGGATTGAGATATATGCAGGTTAAAAGTATTTTCTAAAAATGAAACTTTTATTTTGACCATCTTATTTGGAAACCTAGATATTATTTATTGCCTTTATTACTAGATGCATGATAAATTTTGAGAAACTATTCAATTTCAAAAAAAAATCTTAATTGATGTTTATCCCATGATTGCTTTGTTTATATGAAAATTTCATAGAATCGATAATCATGTCATGGTATCTTACATCAGCATGGTCTCTGTATTCCGAATCATTGTGATTTATGTCCTAATATTGAGGAATCTATCTCTCATGTTATTTTGGACTACAGATTGGCGACTTAGATTTGGAGATGGGCCTTTCTCTCATACATAGCTATTATTGCAATTCTCTCCATCGATACTTTCCTCTGGAATATTAAAGATAGATCCTCTAGAGGTAACCGAAAACTACTGAAATTTTGAGGTTGTCCTAATGTCATGCATTACTTATTAGATTTGGTTGGCCAAGAAAAACATATCTTCCAAAGTATTCTCAAAATGGTCCTTATGAGAGCCTCCACCTTAGCCCAGGAGTATATGCAAGTAGCTGCCTGGAAAAAACTTTTGACAGACTCTATGCTCTCATAGATGATATATTTTTCTTGGATGCCACCACTCCCCATATTTTCTCAAAGTTAACTATGATAACATCGTTCATAACAGAGGTAATTTTGGTGGGACTAGCTTTGTTATTAAAAGTCCTAGTACTATGCTGATGGCAACAAACAACATTAGCTACATGAGGTTACAGCAGCAATGGCAGAGTTGCATGCTGCATGGGAAAATTTGACATATGCTATGAAACAGCTGAAAGCTTC
This sequence comes from Phoenix dactylifera, assembly GCF_051530095.1. NCBI lineage: Eukaryota > Viridiplantae > Streptophyta > Magnoliopsida > Arecales > Arecaceae > Phoenix > Phoenix dactylifera. The sequence goes on from NC_143205.1 coordinate 19,605,109, forward strand.
TCAAATTATTCTTGTGTGGAACTTTTTAATAGTGGTTAAGTGGCTATCAAGCTCATCAAATATATACCCCAATTCTCATCTTTTAATACTGGATTGCTGGAGAATGAGAACAACTCTACGTTCATATGAGGCGACATATGTTTATAGAAAAGCTGCTAATCCTGCAAACTGGATGGCAACATATGTGGCTAATCATACGAAAACTACATTGTAGATTGTTGTAACAGGTATTCCTTCTGATATTTTATATATTTTTATGTTTCGGTTCCCATAGATATATTTATATTAAATTGGTATAATAAATCCTATTTATCAAAAATTGATGTCATGGACTCTATAACAGTTTTAATGTTACCCACAAAAAATCCATATCATAACACACCTCTCAGAGAATACTAGAGAACAACATAAAAGGGATTTTTATTAATTCTAAGTATTGGGTTGCGCTTTTAGATTTATGGGGCGGTGGAAACAAATTTAATTACATTATATGCTATGCATGAACTTTAAGGTAAATCATAAACAAAACCCTACACTCAAGCAACAACTCTGTCCTTCTATTTCGTACATAGCAAGCCGAAGCTGCGCCGCTAAACATTGCAATAAAGGAAGCTAAACCTACCACCAGGTGCTCTAACGCAGTGAAACCCCATGTGCATATCACATGGCACCCATGTCCCCCGATGTATGTCACCAATGTCCAACCGCCGCATAGACCGCAAAACGTGATCGCACCTACAAATCGCTGCGAATTATATATATACGCGGACTGTAGATTTCTGAATCATGCCACAATTTTTTTTCCTATCATCCATCAGCGTTCTCTTCTGATTAATTTATCTAGGAGCTGGACCACAAGACATGACTTGATGGACCCAACACCCAATTCTTTTTTTTTTTTTTTTTTTGGCAAATGGACTCGGTCCTTTTGCTAGTAAAAAAACAGAGACGTGAGCCCCCTTCCTGCCCTAGTAGTGCCCACGATAGATTTGGCCTCTTGGGAGCTCCCATCTTTTAGTATTCTCAAGATAAATTTCGACAGTAGTATGGATAAGGATGGGAGCATTAATGGCGTAGATTTCATCATTAGAGACCACGAACCCAGGATAATAGCAGATGGGGCCGGAGGATATTTGACGCCTCGATCATCGGGGCTGAGATCGGAGCAGCATGGAAGGGAGTCACCCATGCGAGGCAGATTTTGGGGCGGACTACATCCTTTTCGATGGTGATTCGGCTACGGTGGTTGAGTGGATTCGAGGCCGAGGTCGTGATGCCAGCTTCAGACGGTTGCTATGCGACATTCGGAGGCTCTTAGTTGAGTGTGGTCTGTATGAAGCCACATATGTCTATAGAGAGGCGAACTGTGTGGCTTCATTCGCCGCCCACCACAATGGAGGCTTCGTTTGGGATATTCGTGTGGTGGTGTCTCACGCTTTTGGTTAGCTGCCAGATATGAGTGGGCTGCTGTTTTTGTGAAAAAAAAAAAGGACGTTACCGTACCAGGAAAAAAATAAAAAACAAAGACGTTACGAAACGAGGCACCCGCGGTCCGATCGATACCAGGTAGCGAGCTAGCCGTTGCGTGCTGCACGTGGTCACCAGCCCCGGAAGTGGGACCCACTGAGACCGGTGCGGACGGAGCATTCTGCGCCGGTGCCGAGGAAAAAATAAAAAGGGACCATGCTGAGCCACCAATCAAATCGTGCCCCGGATTTTTTGGGGGCGCGCCAATTAAATGAGTGGCGCTGGTTGCACCTACATCGTGGGAAGGTAGCAGTCAAATCAAGTGGGTGGCAGGTTGGGTGGATTTACTTCTGCCGAAATGTTGGGAATGGTGGCTACGGGGAGCTGCGGGAAACCGCGAGTTTCTTGGGTTTCTTCGTTCGAAATCTCATAAAAAACACGTGTGATGACGAAATCATCTCCAATAAAAAAAAAGCTTTGTGAGTCGGCGAACAGTTTGGTATCGCGAAGTTGCTAATGCCGAAAATGGTATAACCACTTCAGTGGAAGGAGCTGAGACGGCGCATCACACTGCCAGACGTGAATATATGCCCCCCCCCCCGCGGCGCCGGAAAAAAAAAGAAAATTACATAAATATCCTCCTAAATATAAAATTTTACATAAATAACTTTTCAAAATTAATATATATATATTCTCAGAAAATACTTATTTTGCTATTGTACCTATTTTTTACCTTTATTTTTGCATATGCACCCACGACATTTAACACCGTTAAAAAATTAATAATTTCAAATTAAAATAACTAAAATATTCTTAATTGGTAAATATGCAAAAAATATATTTATAAGGCGATCACAGCGGACAAAAAAATAATTTCAATATTTTATTTATTTTTAATTGAAATTAATATGGTTTTTATTAACAGTATTAGAAGAAACGTTATATTAGGAGCATTTGTGCAAGAAAAAATGTGTCCTATAAGGGTACAAATAAATATAAATTTATAGAAGGTATTCATGCAAAAAAAATTTCTTCAAAAAAAATTGAAAAATAAAATGTTCCCAAAAGTTACAAGAATATGAGCATGAGAGGAATAGACGAATTCACTAAAATGATTTGCCATACGAAACTATTCAATCCACAACATTGTTCGTCTCCCGATAAATATGTCTCGCGTGAAAGGAGATACAACCGCTAACCAAGTGCCGAATATTCTGCATCAAGGCGAACTTAATTGTTGAGAAAGAGCTTGATGGTATAGGCTTGATGGACAAAAAAAAAATCTAAAAAATATATTAAATTCAGACATAGGTGAAGAGTTGGACGTAAAGTCGATACCAAGATAATGTTTAAAATCCATGTTTCTGTAGGTGGCTTTTGTATGCACATGAGTACATCGTTAGCAATTTTAATAACTATACATGAACAAATTTAGAAATTAAATATATGTGCAATTGCTAGTTTTGATCATAGTATTGTTCCCGGTATATCATCTTGTATGAATCCTACTGACTTGATGATATGGAATGATTATGCAGCATCGATAGTTAAATTTTTGGAAGCAACAACTTGTTTCTTTTATATGTAATGCTCAACACTGGATTCTGAATTAGTCACAATAAGTAGAACAACAATAGTTCTAATTGAACGCAACTACATAGACCTTAAGCTACATCGTCTAACTTATCAGATGTATATTTTAAAATTAAAATTGTGAGACAAGCAGTCTCACTTATACTTAGCAATCTAGCGAACATCACTGTCATCAATGTTGTTTATCCAAATTCAAAATCATGCCAACTATATATGTCCCAATAATTATGGCAGCAACACCTAATTTTGCATACGTGGCCCATGCTTAATTAAAGTAACATGCCGGCGGTGCCATTATGTCATCAAATTTTCCCCTAACAACGATTGTAATGTTAAAAAAGAAAAAAAATTCTCTTCGATGCAAAGTGAAAGGAAAGTTAATAATGTTACCTTCTCGGTTATTATTTCAGTATAATGGTTTTAAACATATATTACAACAGTGATTTAAATACAAAAAAAATAAATATTATTTTTTTGTACAATGGTGTCTCATACACAGTGGATGTAGATGCGGCCAACAAAATTAGAAAATAAAAGACTAGCTAAAAGCCCTGACATAGACGCACTGTTCACCGAGACGAAACCTTTAGAGTGGAGAGCCGCAAAGGAAGCAACGTAATCCGTAGCACCGTTTGCCTTCCTTGAAACGTGCGTGGTCTGGTGAGAGTCGCACTCCCTCAGCAATCTACGAATCTCGTGGATCACCGGCCGGTCCTACGCTATATGTCCTCAACTCCGGATCCACTCAAGCACCATGGCCGAATCTCCCTCGAGAATAATATGGTCTGCGCCCAGTATCCGCCTCGTATAAAAAAAACATCATTCCAGGTAACTCTAAGCTCGGCGCACACCACTGACGAGTCGAAGATCCGCCAACCCCCCGCTGCAACTAATATAGTGTCGTGGTCTCAGATGGCGAATTCTATACCTCCACAGCTCCCATCCTCGGCCACAAATACTGTTTAAATAATGACTGTTAGAGGGGATTGTTTCCAGCACAATGCATTAGTAACGTGGATTTGGCCTATCATGCTGGTTTTGGCTGCAACCTAGAGTGTGACTCGCAATTCCTAATATACTACACATAATATGATGGAAAGTTAGTCTCCGAGTCACCAACTTCTCAGGTTGGTTGGCCATAAATTGTCCACTTGCTATTTTCCATTTTATGCATTAAATACCTCTTCACAACTTGTTCTATGAGCAGGGACTACTTCAACTAGATAGCAAGGATACAGGCCACTTCTCTCACAATATGAGAGGAGCTCAAGAGAAGGCGTAGACACAAACCCTATTTAGAAACCACATTGGACTTGGCAAATTTATTGTACATGGAAACACAATGACATAGCAAATTCTGCACCACCGATATCCTGCACATCACTTAACGGTAGGCCCTTGCATCTGAGATAACAATTTTGTAGGTATGCAAAAATAATTTCTACCAACAATTTACAACTGAATAAAAAGGTACAGCGACATGTGCCCAAATTGCATCATCTTTGAGGGCGATTCGACCACAGTGGTTGAGTGGATCCAAGGTCGGAAATGCATAGTTGAGGAGCGGCCGATGATCCAAGAGATATGTAGATTGCTGAGGGAGTGCGACTCCCACTAGACCTCACACGTTTATAGAAAGGCAAACGGAGCCGCCGACTGGATGGCTGTATATGCAGCCCACCACTTTGAAGATTTTGTCTGAATGGACAATAGCTTTTGTAGTTTGCTATTTTCTGATTTTATTGGTCGCATCCATATCCATAATGTGTGAGCCGCCGTCGTACCAAAAAAAACAAAAAACAAAAAAAAAAATAATCTAGATTTCAACATGATCATGTTTATTATTAGTATGGGCTTCAGTGTAATTATCTTTTACCATCAGTGGGTTGGCAACGGGCCACCGGCATGGAACGACACGAGGAGTGTAAGGGAGGCATGGGGGGAGAAGAGAGGTCTAAGGGTTTTGGACCGCAGTAGTGTTTTTGTCCCATGCTAGCATGCACTTGAGATAATATATCTGTCACATGTAGGCTGCACAAATATAAAGCATTATACTCATGATGCCGACAACAATATCTTAATTAGATAATATATTTGTCATATAGCAGACTATGCAACTGTATAGTGCAACTTATATTATTTTGATCCAAAAGTAATATTCATTTGAAGTCACTGGTGAAATCTTCAGGTTAGCTCATAAATGACTTGGCCCTAGCAGAAGATCCATTAACAAATCAGCACTGTTTGGTGTGGAATCTGAACAGATTGCAAATATAAAATTACTAACCATCCATTCATGGGCTTAATGGCAAGCACTTTGAGATTCCTGCTAAGTGTTAAGGGTGAGCATCATGCTAGGTCAACAGATGGCTGGCTTAACCTGTCCAGCTCTAGGATGACCTAGTTTGATGGACCGAGCATGGGCTTAAAATATTTTTAACCGACTTGAGCCTGAATTCCTTTCGAGCCCCCTTGCACGCCGGAGGAGCTGCCTATGTTTGTCCAATTTTCTACGAGACACAGCCTCTAGGGTACCTCTCGTCGTGGATAACAAATCCGATTTTCTATCGGACACAGCTTTTAGCTTTTAGGGTACCTCTCGTCTTGGCTAACAAAACCCATGGCATAAGGAACGACTACAAACAAACAAAAATTAAAAAAGTTGTTGCATGAAAATTTATTACCTAATATTATGAAATGGATATAAAGGCCCATGGATGCAATTCCAATGGTAGGGGACTTCCAGGCCAGCCCAATCCACTGGAACATGTGTTTTTGAAGTACAAAGAATAGGAATAGAGAATATCCATGGTTCCACTCAGTATTCTTGGAACTAATTATTAGTCTATATCATACTAAAGCCATTTACTATCATCACCTCAACAGATGTAGATGAAGAGATAACGTAATTGGGTAAATTGTGGTTGAAGTTTGGATTACTTTGTTGGCACAGGTGATGCATGGGGCCATGGAAGAAGCTCAACTTAGGTTGGTCCTTGGTCACCTGGATCTAAACGCACATATGTTCTGTGTAAGCATATGGGCCAAACATGGTAGGATGGGCATGGGCCAAAAGTTCAACTGTGAGGTGTTATAATTCTTTGTAATTATTTCGCTTGAGAACGAACTTGTTTATTCTAAGCCCACCTAGGGCAAAGGATAGCAAAATGTTACCTCTAGCCTTACCTAGCCTGATCACATTCTATTTGTTTTAGTATAAACTTGTCTCGAACTCCTTATAGCCTGGCCTGGCCTCGCCCAATCGATGGCATGCGACAATTTGGTCAATCAAGTATATACCTAGGTATAAATTTTAATCCTACCAATGATCGATAAAAATTCCATGACGTTATCATCTTGTGGGAATTCTTCACCAGAAATGCTTATGGAGCAGCCTAAAATCTAAACCAACTAATTTCATTTGAAGGCTGCTGACAAGATAATGATACATTTTCATTGGCTCATTTTTGCAGACTTTCTTGGTGGAGTTTGTATACATGATGTTGTGCATGAATTGCAAGTTTTTTTTCCTCAACAAATAAACGAATTCCTTTTTAATTCCCAAATAGAAAATCACCTTTGCATCACTTCAAATTCTTTGAATGCAAGATATGCCTTTCAAGTTTGGCAAGCAATTGAGGGGATAAAAAGATATATCCCTGAATTCCTGGTAAATTTAAAAATTCTAGAGTCCTATTACTTTTAAAAATTTAAAGATTATAACGCCCAAGAATTTCGGGATTGGGTAATCTTTTTCTTGCCCTATTATATTTATCTAGCGTAGGGAATCCGGACCCCGTAATTATCTCATCTGCGCAACCGCCGGACATCATAAGCCAACCGACGGCAGATGCCGCGCCGCCGTAAACAACCTGACCGTATATCAATAATTCCCTTCATGCCGGTGGGGTCCTTCTAAGAGCGACATCCCTCCTCTTCCTTCCTTCCCGTGGAAATTACAACCAGGACCCAAAACGAAGGCGAGTTCTTTGGTCCTTTCTTCCTTGCCTTCGAGACGCGGCGACCTCGTCCTGGCCCTCGGCCTCCACCAAACCCAAATCCCTCGAGTTCTAGGGTTGCGATTCGCCCATGGCGTTTCTCTCTGGAATCTAGCGATTTTTCCCGTCTTGCGACCGGCGAGATGGATCCATCAGGCGACGCGGACCTCTCGCTGCTGGAGGATTTCGGGCAGCGGGTTGACCTCACGCGGCGGATCCGGGAGGTCCTGGTGAACTACCCCGAGGGAACCACCGTCCTCAAGGAGCTGATCCAGAACGCCGACGACGCCGGCGCCACCCGTATCTGCCTCTGCCTCGACCGCCGCACCCATGGCGCTGGCTCCCTCCTCTCCGGTAAGCTCGCCCAGTGTCAGGGTCCGGCGCTTCTTGCCTACAATGACGCCATGTTCACCGAGGACGACTTCGCCAGCATCTCCCGGATCGGGGACAGCAAGAAGCAGAGCCAGGCATGGAAGACTGGCCGTTTTGGGTTACAACTTACAACCCTAATCTTTAACCCCTTTCCCTTTTATTTATAGCTTTGACGCATGGGAAAACGCTTCTTTTCTGATAGCATTGCGTGCCATACTGCCCTTTAGGAAACTAACCATAAGTGCTTGCGGAATTTAGAATCTTTGGTCAGTTTCGTCGTTCTTTAGCGGTTTGTGGCATAATCTAGTGACCGATATAAGATATTTAGGGCTAAATTTATTTTTTCTTTCCTCTTCTGTTTTTGTTTTCAAAAATCCAAGAAGAAAAATGAGCTAAATTGAACAACATGAATGATGAAACCCTTCTGTTTTCTGGAACTGTTGGTAAAACCTTTAGAGGTTTTGGTAACGAATATTTATCACTTACGGAAAAAGAGTGAAAATAAAAGCAAGAAATTGCATAAGTTTTGTGCAAATGCTGTCTTCCATGTCAATCTCCATGTGGCATTTCATCAATTTTTAGAGGAACAAAAACACAAACACAACAACGATGCCAAACAGGCTCTTAGTAATGAATAGGTATGTGCAAGTATCAGAAATCAGCAATGTGGGGCTTTCAAGTTTATTAATCTGAGAGGTGGTTCTTTTCTTGTCCTTGTCGCAGGCCACTCCTTATCTACCACTCTCACTTTAGGGTCAATGGAGATTATTTGCAGGTTACTCATTAGGGAATTTCTTTAGTGGGTACTTGTAGTTATAACCTTTTGTTCTTGTTCGATTTATGCTAGTGCCAGTTTTATCAGACGTGATTGATCTCTTGCATATATTCTTAGTACTAATTTTCTTGCATCACAATCTACAATAGCTGGGAAGAACTTTAGCCATTGATCCACAATTATGAGAAATAGTTCAAGGAACCTTCCCAAGAATAATGAACCTGACATGCCTTCTTTAGTTGCTTGGGTAGAATGAGTTCAGCTTTTAGCTTTTGTAAGTGATTCATCATTTTTAGGTCCTTCAAAAATCTCGAGGAATGTTTTCTCTTGAATTCTTTAAAGAATAAATTTTTGCAAGAGCCATTTGTTCCTTCTTGTCTCTATAGCTCCCCACTTCCCCTCCCTTTCTTTCTCCATCATCTTATAGCTGAACGCTATAATTGTGGAAAATTAATTCGATTACCAGTAGCTAGACTCACTTTTGTCTTGGAAAATATGTTTGGCTCTTTTGACTTTGTGTTTTCTGCAACATCTTTTAATTAGCTTTTTTTTTTTAGATATATTATGCTCGCTATTGGTCTCTACTTCTTGTTTCCTGGGAATTTGAAATATATCTTCATTCGCTATGTTTATGGTTGTATTGATCATGGCTTGATGTCTATTTATTTATTTTCAAATAGGGTGGGCTTTAACTCAGTGTACCATCTAACCGACTTGCCATCTTTTGTGAGCGACAAATATGTTGTCCTATTTGATCCCCAAGGTGCATACCTGCCAAATGTTTCAGCTGCAAATCCTGGGAAGCGACTTGAATATGTTAATTCTTCAGCAATATTGCTATATAAAGATCAGTTTATGCCATATTGTGCTTTTGGATGTGACATGAAAGGGCCTTTCCCTGGGACTTTATTTCGTTTCCCTTTGAGGAATGCAGATCAGGCAGCTATTAGCAGGCTGTCAAGGCAAGCATACTCAGAAGATGACATCTCTTCCATGTTTTCGCAACTATATAAAGAAGCAGTTTTCACTATGCTTTTTCTTAAAAGCATTATCTCGGTTGAGATGTATGTGTGGGAAACTGGTGCAAGGGAGCCACAAAAAATATATTCTTGCTCTGTCAGGTTGCCGAATGAAAATACAGCATGGCATCGCCAGGCACTTGCGAGGTTTTCTAGTACAGCTAAATCTTCTAATTGGCAGACTGACTCCTTCTCATTGGATTTTTTGAGTGAGACTTTCTCTGGGGCAAATTCAGGAAAGCGGATTGATTCATTTTTCATAGTACAGGCGATGGCATCAGCATCGAGCAAAATTGGCTCATTTGCAGCCACCGCTGCCAATGACTATGAGCTTCATTTGCTGCCTTGGGCATCTGTTGCAGCGTGTATATCCGATGGCTTGCCTGAGGTAATATTCTTCTCCACATGCTTTCTATTAGTTGGCACATAAATCTTATAGTGTTGGTATTTTGGTAGAACATACTTGTGGGTCCAGTTCAATAAATTATAGTTATTTGATTTCAATCTTATATGAACTTAGAGCTACTTGCAACTATAGTGACTAGGTTTGACTAAGCTTTCACCTTTTTATGGAAGTAACCCTATATCTTGCATTTCCATCTTGATATAAGCTGAAGCAGATAGTCATGCATGCTGATATATAAAGGCTGTTTGTTTGCGCCATAACTTGAACTATTTATTACCAATCTGTCCATCTTTGTCATGTTCTTTGACTCCATGAGTTCATTAAAGATGGCTGCAGATGCTTTTCTTCAGCTCCTTTTATTTATGAAAACAGCTTTATCATGGATGGGCACAAGTATGTTGACTATATTTCATAAAAAATGTTTATTATTGAATGGTTTGATGAATCATAACCACTTAAAGAGGAGGAAATTCTACATGAACATCATTTGCTGTCATGTTCTGACACTGAAGTGAAAGTCATCAAATTTTATTTGGATTTGGGTATGAAAAAGAAGTGGGATGCTCTTCCCTGAATGCCATGCCTTCTGAATGATTCATCATTTTCATATGTTATCTACCACATAGAAAATGGTTTAGTCTCACAGTCATAATTTCACCCAAAAAGAATGCCCTGCTTGTAATATGCAGGTGGGTGTTTGGTTTTGTAATCATGTACCATTACAGTGCATATGAGACACTAAATGAGATGCTGTAATGTATTTTTGAAGAACTCTGATTCATGTTCTTTGTCCTTTTTTATTTTTCAATACCTGAAAACCTGCATTTGCATTCAATCTCCCATCCTTATAATTTTTATGTTTTCAAGTGTGTCAAATTTCAATCAATGCAAAGCCTATTGCTTATGATACTCAAACTTCAAACACCCTAATTTTTATGTATTCAAGCTTGTCAAATGTCAATAAATGCAAAACCTTATGCTTGTGATACTCAAAATATTTAAATACCCTGCTCTTAACATAACGTTTAATGTGCCCTTTCCTCAAGGAGTCTTAGTTCTATAAAATCAGAGCTTATAACGGCTTTCTTGTGAATTGAAAATTACAGGATAATGTTCTTAAACAAGGCCAGGCATTCTGTTTTCTTCCACTGCCAGTAAGAACGGGATTGCCTGTGCAAGTGAATGGTTACTTTGAAGTCTCCTCCAACAGACGTAGCATATGGTATGGAGCTGATATGGACAGGGGTGGGAAACTTCGGTCTGACTGGAACAGGCTTTTGTTGGAAGATGTGGTGGCTCCAGCTTTTAATGAGTTATTGCTTGGTTTACGAAAGCTCTTGGGACCCACCAAAAGGTACTATTCTTTATGGCCAAGTGGAGCATTTGAAGAGCCTTGGCATATTTTAGTTGAACGGATCTACAAAGTTATCTATTCATCTCCAGTCTTGTATTCAGATTTTGAAGGTCAAAGGTGGATACCACCAGCCGAAGCATTTGTTCATGATGAGGAGTTCTCTAAAAGCAATGATCTTGGCAAGGCTCTTGTTTTGTTAGGAATGCCTATTGTTCATCTTCCTAGTATACTAGTCGATACGTTGTTCAAATATTACGCAAATTTTCACCTGAGAGTTGTGAGTCCTATAACAGTGCGACATTTTCTCAAGGAATGCAAAACCTTGGTTATGTTAAGTAGATCTTTCAAGTTGGTTTTATTAGAGTATTCTGTCAGCGATCTAGTGGATGCTGATGTTGGTAACCATGCAAATGGTCTTCCTTTGCTTCCATTAGCAAATGGTCAGTTTGGAGTCATTACAGAGGCCTCACAGGGAATTTCTTGTTATGTCTGCAATGAACTAGAATACAAGCTGCTGAGCGTAGTTCCTGACAAAATAATTGACCAAAATATTCCTGCTGACTTGTATTGTAGGCTTTCTGAGATTGCCAAGGTCTCAGGTGCAAATATCTCATACATCAATGGTCAGACTTTCCTTCAGTTCTTCCCTAGTTTTTTTCCCACTGAGTGGAAATATGAAAACAGAGTCCTATGGAATCCAGATTCAGGTGCTACATTTCCCACAGCAGCTTGGTTTGTGCTTTTCTGGCAGTATCTTCAAGATCAGTCCTATGATTTGTCAATATTCAGAGAGTGGCCAATATTGCCATCTACAACAGGGCACCTTCACAAATCTTCGAAATTCTCAAAGTTGATTAATGCAGAATTCTTATCTTGCATGATGAGAGAGCTTCTGACCAAGGTCGGTTGTAAGATACTAGATGTAAAGTATGGAATTGAACATCAGCAGTTATCTCTTTATGTTTATGATGGTAATGCTGCCGGTGTTCTGAGCTCAATTTTTGAGGCTGTTTCGTCAAATGATAATCAATTGCAGTTGCTTTTTCAAGATTTTGCTGTTGATGAGAAAAATGAGCTCCGCCACTTTCTTCTGGATCCAAAGTGGTATCATGGAGGCTCTCTATCTGATCTAGACATAAAAAACTGCAAAAAGTTGCCCATTTTCCGAGTGCATGCTGGAGGGCATACCCATACCTCACAATTTTCTGACTTGGAATGTTTTAAAAAGTACTTACCACCTGTTGGTATACTTGAGAACTTATTGGGTGGTGAATTTATTCTCTGCACATCTCAGAATGAAGAAGATATTTTATTGAGATATTATGGAATTGAACGTATGAGAAAGACAACTTTCTACAGGCAGAATGTGATAGACAGAGTAGTTGAGCTGGAACCAGAAGTTCGTGATGCAGTCATGCTATCCATTCTGCAAGATCTACCACAACTGTGCTTGGAAGATTCCTCTTTTAAAGAACTTTTGAAAAGGTTGACATTTGTTCCAACCATCCATGGGAGCTTAAAGAGTCCTCAATCTCTTTATGATCCTCGGGTGGATGAACTTCTTGCTCTTTTGGAAGAATCAGATTGTTTTCCATCTGGCTTATTCCAAGAACCAGGTGTTCTGGACATGTTGCTGCTTCTAGGCCTTAGAACATCAGTGTCGACTGACACTATTATACAAAGCGCTCGCCAAGTTGAATCATTGATGCATAAGGATCAGTTGAAAGCCTATTCACGGGGTAAGGTGCTTTTATCATACCTTGAAGTCAATCCTGTAAAATGGTTGCACAATATGCCAAATGACAGTCAAAGTAGGGTCAATGGGATGTTCTCAAAAGTTGCTACAGCACTCAGGCCTCGTGATATGCCTATTGAAGCTGATCTTGAAAAATTCTGGAGTGACCTACGAATGATATGCTGGTGCCCCGTTCTGGTTACTGCACCCCATCCAGCTTTGCCATGGCCTTCAGTTTCATCTATGGTTGCTCCCCCGAAGCTAGTCAGGTTACAGGTGGATATGTGGCTTGTATCTGCTAGCACTCGCATACTTGATGGTGAATGCTCTTCATCAGCCTTGTCATTTAGCTTGGGTTGGTCTTCTCCTCCTAGTGGTAGTGTAATTGCTGCTCAACTACTTGAACTTGGCAAAAACAATGAGATTGTGACGGATCAGGCACTTCGACAAGAATTAGCCCTAGCGATGCCAAAGGTATACTCTCTGCTAACTAATTTGATTGGTTCAGATGAGATGGATATTGTTAAAGCTGTTCTAGAGGGGTGTCGGTGGATTTGGGTGGGAGATGGATTTGCAACTGTTAATGAAGTAGTTCTGAATGGTCATCTTCATCTGGTTCCTTATATACGTGTTATTCCTGTTGATCTGGCAGTCTTTAGGGAATTGTTTTTGGAGCTTGGCATAAAAGAATTTTTAAATCCGACAGATTATACTAATATTCTTTATCGAATGGCTATGAGAAAAGGTAGCACTCCGCTTGATGTGGAAGAGCTCAGAATGACTGCATTGGTTGTGCAGCATCTGGCTGAAACTCAGTTTCAGGATTTACAGGTCCAGATTTACTTACCAGATGTGTCGTCTAGACTGCTTCCATCAAGCGATCTAGTTTTTAATGATGCTCCATGGTTGTTGGATGTTGGAGAGAGTGCATTTGGTGATACATCTAACGTTGCTCTGAATTCAATGAGAAATGTTCATAATTTTGTTCATGGCAACATTTCAAATGATGTAGCAGAAAAACTCGGTGTCCGCTCTCTTCGTGGCCTGTTGCTTGCTGAGAGTTCCGATTCAGTGAACTTGAGTTTGTCTGGGGTTGCTGAAGCCTTTGGACAGCACGAGGCCTTGACAACCAGGCTCAAACACATTGTTGAAATGTATGCAGATGGACCAGGAATTCTCTTTGAGCTTGTGCAAAATGCAGAAGATGCACAAGCTTCTGAGGTGGTTTTCCTCTTGGATAAAACTCAGTATGGGACTTCATCCATTCTTTCTCCTGAAATGGCTGAATGGCAGGGGCCTGCTCTTTACTGTTTTAACGACTCAGTTTTTAGCCCGCAAGATCTTTATGCAATCTCACGTATTGGTCAAGACAGCAAACTTGAAAAGCCTTTTGCAATTGGGAGGTTTGGGCTTGGTTTCAATTGTGTTTATCACTTCACAGATATCCCTGGTTTTGTTTCTGGGGAAAACATTGTGATTTTTGATCCTCATGCATGTTATCTCCCTGGGATATCTCCAACTCACCCAGGACTGAGGATAAGATTTGTTGGAAGACGGATCTTGGAGCAATTTCCTGATCAATTCACTCCATTCTTACACTTTGGATGTGATTTACAGCAATCATTTCCAGGTACTCTATTTCGTTTTCCTCTCAGGGGTGAAACTGCTGCTTCCAGAAGCCAAATAAAGAAAGAAAAGTATGCACCTGAAGATGTAGAATTGCTTTTCTCTTCGTTTTCTGAAGTTGTTTCTGAGACATTGCTTTTCCTTCGTAATGTCAAAAAGATCACCTTATTTGTCAAAGATGGAACTGGTCATGAGATGCAACTTATCCACCATGTTTCTAGGCACAATATTAGCAGGCTTGTAAAGGAACCACATCCACTTCATTCTATGCTGAACTTTATGCATGGAAACAGGCGAAGTGGAACGGATAGGGATCAATTCTTGCACAAATTAGATAAGACTGTAGATAGAGATCTGCCATGGGATTGTCAGAAAGTTGCAGTTGTGGAGCAAAGTCCTTTTGGTTACATGTCACATTTTTGGATAATTAGTGAGTGTATAGGTGGGGGGCATGCTAAAAACAAATCCATAACATTGCGTAATAGATCACGTAATTTTATCCCTTGGGCATGTGTTGCTGCATACTTGCACTCAGCCAATCTAAAGGATGTAAAGGAGTTAAGCAATGCTCTAATTTCTGAAGGAGAATTTAATGGTTTTGCAGCACTTGAAAATCAGCCTCTTGCTGAAGCCATGCAGGATAGGAAAAAAATTGAGGGCCGAGCCTTCTGCTTCCTGCCTCTACCAATTAATACCGGTCTTCCGGTGCATGTTAATGCATATTTCGAGTTATCTTCAAATCGAAGAGATATCTGGTTTGGAAATGACATGGCTGGGGGTGGAAGAGTACGATCTGAGTGGAATACCTGCCTCCTTGAAGATGTCATTGCTCCCGCTTATGGTCACCTGCTTGCTGTCCTTGCAGAACAGATTGGTTTATGTGATTTGTTTTATTCATTTTGGCCGACTACTATAGGAGTCGAACCATGGGCTTCATTGGTGCAGAAACTTTATAAATCAATTGCTGACCTTGGACTCCCTGTCTTGTACACAAAAGCTAGAGGGGGGCAGTGGATCTCAACAAGACGAGCTATTTTCCCTGATTTCACATTTCCAAAAGCAGTTGAGCTTGCAGAAGCATTATCTGAAGCTGGTCTGCCTATGGTCTTGGTGTCCAAGCAAATTGTGGATAGGTTTATGGAGGCATGCCCATCACTGCATTTTTTGAATCCTCAGTTACTGAGGACTTTGTTGATTCGACGTAAGCGTGGGTTTAAAAACAAGGAGGCAGTGATATTGACATTAGAGTACTGCTTAAATGACCTGAAGGGAGTTGCCATTTCTGATAAATTGCAGGGATTGCCCTTGGTTCCTTTGGCAAATGGATCATTCACGACATTCAACAAGCGAGGGGAGGGTGAGAGAATATTCATTGTGTCTCAAAAGGAATTTGATCTTCTTAAGAATTCAGTTCCACATCTTCTTATAGATTGCTGTATCCCAGATGGAATTTTCTCAAAACTACATGATATAGCTCATTCTGGGCAGTCAAACTTGTATGTATTCACATATTATTCCCTTGTCGAACTGTTCCCTAGGCTTCTGCCAACTGAATGGCAGCATGCTAAGCAGGTGTCTTGGACTCCAGGGCACCAAGGCCAGCCAAGTATGGAGTGGATCGGGTTGCTGTGGAGTTATTTGAAAGAATCCTGCATGGATCTTTCAATGTTTACCAAGTGGCCTATACTGCCAGTTGGGAATGGCTGCCTTATGAAACTTGTTGAAAATTCAAATGTAATTAGAGATGATGGCTGGAGTGAAAACATGTATATGCTATTGCGGAAAATAGGATGTTTCCTTTTGTGGTCTGATTTACCAGTAGATCATCCCCAATTGAAGAACTTCGTTCAGGATGCAACAGCATGTGGTGTTTTGAATGCTGTGCACGCAGTTGCAAGTCAGCCACAGAATGTCAAGGGGTTGTTTGTGAATGCCTCAGTAGGAGAGTTGCATGAACTTCGGAGTTTTATTTTCCAGTCTAAGTGGTTTTCTGGAAATCAGATGACTTCGTCGCAAATAGACATGATAAAGCTTCTTCCCATATTTGAATCTTACAAGAGTAGAGAGCTTACAAGCTTGGTTAATCCTACAAAATGGCTTAAATCAGAGGGCATACATGAGGATCTGTTGAATGAAAATTTTATCTGGACTGAATCTGAAAAAGAGAAAAGCATTCTAAGTTGCTATATAGGTATTAAGGAACCTACGAAAGCTGAATTTTACAAGGAACATGTGCTGGAACGTATGCCAGAATTTCTTTCACAACCGAGCATTCTTTCTTCAATCCTTCTTGATGTGAAGTTTCTGAATGAAGTGGATACTGCTTTTAAAACTGCACTATCTGAAACCCATTTTGTTTTAGCGGCCAATGGGTCCTGGCGTCATCCTTCCAGGTATGCTCATGTCCAAGTCTTTGCCATCCCCGGCGGGTCATACCATGCGAATGATTTTCAACTTTTGAAACATTATTTGGTTTTAGATAACATCTGCTTTCCTATTCAATGTGGAACTAGTTTTTCTGATGTTTTGAGTTGAATCCAAAATAATCAAACAAGGGAATGCACATTGTTCACACAGGCACATTTGCTTATTTCAAAGATCATGTGCATACTCTGTAAAAGAAAAGTTGGCTTGCATCCCTTACATTTGCATCACAAGGAGTTGCTTTTTCATGGTTTTAATTTTAATGTTTTGATGATCTCATTTTATATAAATCCAAATTTCTTACTTCTATTTCTTGTGAGTTATGCTTTCAATATCACTGTTGTAATCCTTGTATTTTATGCGAAACCTTGCCATCGAACTTCCTTTTAATTTACTATGGTAAAATCTGTAAGTTCTAGTAAGTTTGCAGCATTGTTAAATTGTACCATGATCCTATAGGTTATGGAAAATATGCCTTGAAGTGTATGATGCTGCAGAGTTTTCTCTGAACTATGTCTGGGCAATGATTTGATACGAATATTAATGTTATGCTGATAGACTTATAAAATACATCTTCTAACTATTTAGAACAATTTAGGACCATATGAGATGCATATTCATGAATTTTTATAATCTCAGCACTAAACACCAAAGCATGTAATTTCTTTGCTTAGCTTGCATATGTTTATTGCATTAAATGTGCTCTTCCAATATGCCTGTAGGATGTTATCTGTGTCAGGAAAGATTGTGCATTAGCATTTTGATGCTTGGTTCTTATGCAAACAATCACAATTTATATTCTGCTCGATTTTACTCTGTTGATAGTGACATACACAAATCTAAAACTTGCATGATAAGCATTGTTTACATTATAGCATGTATATTTTCATATTAATTATAGAAGTATGTTAATCTAGATTCCAAATTTTGAATTGCTTTCATTTTTTCTAAACT
This sequence comes from Phoenix dactylifera, assembly GCF_051530095.1. Taxonomy (NCBI): domain Eukaryota; kingdom Viridiplantae; phylum Streptophyta; class Magnoliopsida; order Arecales; family Arecaceae; genus Phoenix; species Phoenix dactylifera. The sequence goes on from NC_143205.1 coordinate 19,622,832, forward strand.
AATTTGTTTTCTCTAGGCTTTATGATCCTCGTGTACCTAGCTTGCATAATTTACTGCATAAAGAGGTTTTCTTTCCTTCTGAGAAGTTTCAAGATGCTGCCATTCTTGAGTCACTAGCAAGTCTGGGACTTAGAAAAACCTTGAGTTTTACTGCTTTACTTGACAGCGCTAGGTCAGTTTCGATGTTGCATGATTCAGGAAGCATAAATGCACTAATTTATGGTAAAAGGTTACTAGTTTATTTGAATGCACTAGGGTTTAAGCTTTCAAATGCTAATATTGAAGAAGTAAACCATGGAGTTGATAACATAATGTCATCCATTGATGGTGGTTCTCATGATGGAGATCCACAATCAAAGACTCATGAAGAATGTGACCAGGAGGTATTCTCTTTTCTTTCCAACTTTGATCATGATCAATCAGAAGATGAATTTTGGTCACAGATTAAAGTCATTGCTTGGTGTCCTGTCTATGTTACTGCACCACATAAAGAACTTCCATGGTCCAAATCTGGTGATTGTATAGCACCTCCAAACGTTACAAGGCCTAAATCTCAGATGTGGATTGTATCATCGAAAATGCGAATTCTTGATGGTGATTGCTGCTCAGACTACCTCCAACAGAAACTTGGTTGGATGGATCTGCCAAACATAAGAGTTCTATCCACTCAATTAATTGAGCTTTCAAAGCTCTATAACAAGCTTAAGTTGCAAGTTGAACAGGAACCACCTATTGATTCTGTTCTGGGAAGGGAAATCCCATCAATATATTCAAAGTTGCAAAAATTTATTGGTACAAATGATTTCAAAGTTGTAAAAGAAGATCTTGATGGTGTTCCATGGGTATATATAGGCGACAATTTTGTGTCTACTAAGGCACTTGCATTTGACTCGCCAGTGAAATATCATCCTTATCTGTATGTCGTTCCATCTGAACTCTCAGAATTCAGAGCTCTGCTTTCAGAATTGGGTGTGAAATTAACCTTTGATGCTATGGATTATCTGCATGTCCTGCAATGCTTACAATGTGACTTGAAAGGAGAGCCACTATCATCTGAGCAGTTAAATTTTGTTCATCGTGTCTTGGAAGCTTTTGCCGACTGTTATGCCGACAAACAGGGACCTGATGTATCACTGAACTCGCTACTGATTCCTGATTCTTCAGGGGTTCTGATGCATGCTTCAAATCTTGTCTACAATGATGCACCATGGATGACGAATAATAATCCCACTACAAAACATTTTGTACACTCAAGTATTAGTGATGATCTAGCAAACAGGCTGGGAGTACAATCTCTTCGTAGTTTGTCTTTAGTTGATGATGAGATGATGAAGGATTTGCCATGCATGGATTACGCGAGAATATGTGAGCTGCTAGCTTTTTACAGAGATAGTGATTTTTTACTGTTTGACCTTCTAGAGTTGGCTGATTTATGCAATGCAAAGAAGCTCCGCCTGATATATGATAAACGGGAACATCCTCGTCAATCTTTGCTCCAACAAAATCTAGGTAATTGTTCTACTACTTTTAACATGTTTGACATGTGTTGATGGATGATTGAACTTAAACTTCTATGATATTCATATATCTTCCTGTGTGTGCTGTTCAGTATTTCTGAAAGTTGATATTTACTGGAATTTGATATTTACTGTTATTATTTTCTTTCAAACTGCAATGTGTAGGTCACTTTCAAGGGTCTGCTTTGACAGTTGTGTTGGAAGGAACTACTTTGAGCAGGGAAGAAATATGTGGTCTGCAGCTTCCTCCTCCATGGAAGATTCGGGGCAATGCTATTAATTATGGGTTAGGACTGGTTAGCAGCTACTTTGTGTGTGATCTCCTGACCATTGTTTCTGGTGGTTATTTCTACATTTTCGATCCTCTTGGTTTGGCTCTTGCTGCACCTTCAAATACTGGTTCCTCTGCAAAGTTATTTTCTCTGACAGGTGCAGTTTGTCCTATCCTCTTGGGCCCCACATTTCTAAATTGTCGATTAATTAATTTCAATGGATTTCAGGTGCATTGAAATCCCAATAACTAAAATAAATGATGGATTGATTTACTAATAGAACTTCAATATTATTTGCTGAAAACTTGACTATTTTGCCACTTTTCACACAGCTATTCGATGGCTTTTAGCCTCTAATTTTTGTTCTCTCACATCTCTGGAGGAATGAGATGAAACACCTCTTTTTCAATAATGTATGTATGAAATTGCATTTCCTGCATTAGACTGAAAATGGATAGTCATTTCGACTTGAACCTGGTATTTTTTTAACATGTTTTGGATCTATAGATTGCCGAAGTATATTAAGTTGAAACTGTAAAGATTGGTCAGATCTCTTTGGGCTGAGGAAAAGGAGGAAAAAGCAAATGCGATCCAAAATTTATGAGCTCAGTTTCTGATAATGACAAGCTTTTGAGATACAGAGGGAAAAAAAAATCTTTGTCCCTCATGCTGATGGCTTCTAGTGATGTTAGACATTAACTTTGCAGCTGCTTTAGAAATTAGGAATGTGATCATCTATAACTAAGTTGAGGTTTCTCATACATTAATTCAATTGAGTGTTTCATGGATATTCATCATCACATATAATTAGCACATTCATGCATTCCTGTTGGCACTCTCCTGGTCTTGTTTTTGGTATATTAGTCTGTGGGTCCATGTGATTTTTTTTGTCCACCTCATCAATATGACAATATCATCTGTCCATTGTACTCATGGATGCCCTAAATTTATTTTTTGGTAATCTTACCAACTGAGCTTGCCAATCCTTCATCCATGTTTGGAATGATTGAAAGCCATTTATGCAATGATGACAAAATATTCATTTTTAAGTAAATATAAAACTACATGACGACTGTGTATATCTTAAAGTTCTGAATATTGGTGAATATGGATGAGAAGGCTTGTGGAGGTGGCAGGTGAAAATCAGCTGAAACTAGTTACTATTTATGGTCCATTTGGATATAATAGCATCATGGAGTTGTTTGGTTGCCTGCATTTGGGAGCTTGTAGTTGCTGTTTGCTGCAATTGAAGTGCAGGCAACCAAAACAAGTGTTTGGATGCTTGCAGTTGCAACTGGAGGTTGTAGTTCAACCGCAACAAAGGTCACAATTCTAACTACAAGGTCCTGTAGTCGAGAAAGCCCTTTGAAAGAGGTATCTTTAGTTACCAAAAAAAGAGTTATCTGAATCATTTTGACTGTTCGCCCATCTCCTTCTCCATGGTATCCTTCTAAGTAAAGTATTATTACTGTAATATTGTTACTACATTAATACTATAATATTATAATACTATTACTAGATCAATATAGTTCTTTAAATAAAATATCATATAAATATAATAGTAATATCATATTATACTACTATTATACTATAATAATATTAAGACGTGGACTAGGATCTGGTCAAGTGCATTTTCGCTCAAATTCGACTGGATGCTAGTGGTCCAACATTGATGATCCAAGCTATTGGATATGATCTATTACCTCTAAGTTGCTTACTAAAAATTATGTTATTTGGAGATCTCGAGCCTCTTACATCAAGTGGGCAAAATTAGACAATTTAAATTGAAACAATACATGCTTTTTGACCATTTGATGCATAGGCTAGGATTTCCAAATCATACGATTTTTTATGTGTAAATAATTTAGAGATACTATATCACATCCTATAGTTCAGATTATTGGTGTTAGACGCCTATCATCCAATCATGACCTAACTGGATCTGAGTGTAAATCTACTTGATCTGGTCCTAGTTTATCTCATAATATCTTTATAATATATTATTTCATTATATTATATTACATTATAATATATTATTATTCTATATTCATATAATTATTATAATAAAATTATAGCAATACTATGTTATCATAATATAAAATTATTATAATAATATTACATTATAATTACAATAGTATTAAAATATATTATATTTGATATTTTTAAAATATTATAATACTATGGTATTACTATTATTACAATATTATAACAATATTAGAAAATAACATAATGATTCCATTGTTATAATGTTATGATAATACTATAGCCTGTATATAATATTTATAATAGTTATAATTACCTATAATAAACGATATATAATAATTATTAGTTAATTATAATGCATATGATAAATAATATGTCTAGATGTTATAATATCAAATTGTTTTATATTTATATAATTACTATAGTAATTATTCTTATACTAATACAATGATAATATAATAGCAACATTGTTTTTCTATTATAATTATAAAAATAATGTGATAGATATTATATTGTATTCCAAAATGTGAAGTTGTGAACAATTCATGTCTCTCAGGGGTAACCTTAGCAGCTCAAGTATAGGGCAATCATATCTCTTTCCACGTCAAACAACAAACAATTATAATTGCAGCTGTGGTTTTCAATTATAAACAACCAAACGAGGCCCCTTTCTGCAATTGCAACTGAATGGCCCCTTCGCGTACTTATACCTATACACATTGCTACAAGTAGATACTTGGAGAACTATCATTGTGAAACTTAACATGCATGTAAGTGTTATGGTCTGCGTTCCCCTGATAATCAGTAGGAACTGCTGTTTCCACATGGTCTCCTAAACTTACTAGTGTTAATTATCTATGTTTACTGTTGACTAGAATTATCTGAAATATATGACATGCTGCAAAATTCCAATTATCTTTTACAAGTCTCCAATGTTATAATAAAAAACATGCACAGAGCACCCGTATTTCAAACCAGAGCTTGTAGCAAGAAGATAGCTGATAACAAAATGCAGTCTTGTTTTTTTTTTTTTAAGTTGAAATCTATGTAGCCTTAAAAAATTCATATGTTTCCTTAATTCATTAGGTTCTGAGTTGCTAGAGTTTGTAATTTATGGTGTTCATCACTTGCTAGAAATGATCCTACTCAAGTTAATTTTTGTTTTCCAGGCACTGACTTGACTGAGAGATTTCGTGATCAATTTAGTCCAATGCTTGTTACTCAGGATATTTCATCATCCTCATCTAATTCGACAGTTATACGCATGCCTTTGTCATCAAAATGCACGGCGGAACTTGAAACTGCTTGTAAGAGAGTAAACCAGATCTTCGACCGATTTATGCAGAATGCATCTTCAACACTGCTATTCTTAAGGTCAATCTTGCAGGTGCATACCCAACAAATGCCTGGTGATTTAATAACTTTTACTGTGCTGTAGAATTGACTAAGATCTGTGCTTTATGTACAATACCTAAATTAAGGTAGATGTGGAAGAGCATGGTACTATAATTGAATTTTTTATTATCAACTCATTGAATTATATGGGAAACAGACATGTTCATATTGAGTATGTGATCTACACAATCTAACCGTGGGAGAGTCAGAGGTTATGGATATTACATAGGGAAAAGTTCGCTTTTCCTAATGCATACCAAAACACACTCTCTAGAAGATGCATTTGACAAAGTTTATTAGGAAGAAGCTAACAGCATTGGGGCATAAAATTTGTCAGACTATTTTTTTTGAAATTCAGAAATATCATCTTTTTTAATATAATATAGACTGAAGGTCAAGGCAGTTTTACTCAGTTTGCTGGTTGTCCATTTCATAATCATGTGCAGAGTGTTCAAAGGCACTTTTATTTGTAGTCCTGGTTCAATTAAGGTGGTTGTTGAGTAATTTTGTGATTTTTAATAAACTGAAAGTATGATTTCAAGCATGTAGAAGAATGTTTCAGGAAAAGAAAGGTTAGCTATTTTTGATATTCCTTCTTCTTCTTCTTCTTCTTCTTTCTTCTTTCTTCTTCATGTTGGGCCCGCCATACACAACATGATAATTTGGAAATCTCAACCTACATGTTCCTTGAATTTGGTAATAATAAATGGACATAATAATTTTGGAGTTTGATAATGTGGCACATTTGGGAGGAGTGGAGGGTTATATTTTAATTGGTGCATTATTTATTAAGAGACAAACTTTGCCTATCTAGATGTGTATTATTAATCAATGCAAGGTTTATTCAATTTATATTTGTTCCTTTATGTTTTGTTGTGCTTGGCATATTGTTTTGGGAGACTGCTCATTCTTTATTAAATGAGAACTGAAAGTCTTTCTATACTCTAAATTGTTTTCTTCTACATGGTAGTTTGATTGGGGAAGGTTGCTTATCTTTTATATTTCTGAACAATTTGTTAAACAATAGAGGAAGTTATTGGTTATTTTTCTCCTACTCTTGAAGTGTCTCCTACATTCTTTTTGTTTTTTTTTCCATCCTCGTTTGAAATCAATATACAACTTTTCTTTTTTCATTTCAGGTGTCATTATTGACATGGGAAGAGGGGAATCTACATCCAACTTTGAATTATGCTGTTTCTATTGACCAATCATTTGCTATATTGAGGAATCCATTTTCAGAAAAGAAATGGAGGAAATTTCAACTATCAAGATTGTTTACTAGTTCAAGTGCAGTGATAAAAATGCATGTTATAGATGTTCACGTGATTCAGGGTGGGAGCAGACTGATTGACAAATGGCTTGTTGTGCTTTGTTTAGGATCTGGGCAGACTCGAAATATGGCCCTTGATAGGTATACCCCTTACATACCTAGGTGCATTTATGAATTATATAGTTTGAATATGCTATTTTATCTTGAATGAGGAATTTATTTTGGATTTAAGTATATCTATGACTTTCTCTAGCGGGTGTGGAATTGTAAAAATGAGTTTTTCGAATCCTGGAATATTGTACCGTAAGTTTTTCTCTAGCAGGCTGTATTATTTACTAAAATTAAAAGTGCAAATGGTTATGTTGGCCATTGGTTGCGCAAGACTTGTCTATTACACGACTTTTATTTTTTAGTTACTTCCTTTTTCAGTAAGAATTAAAATTAGAGCTTTTTTAGATGTGCTTAGTTAGCATAAATTTTTGGTTGGCTTTCATCTTGTGGTCATATGATGATTTAAGAGCTAGGCAACTGTATACTTATTGGTGGTTTGCATCTTTTAGTTGGAGCAACCATTTTTTTCATTAGGAACTAAAATCAGATTCGGAGCTGTTTTAGATGGATTAGTTAGGATATACTTTTGAGTACTTGCATCTTTTGGTCATATCATGATTTTCTTGAGTCAAATATTTAACATTATTTTTCCAACTTGGAGGAAAGAAAAAAGTTCATCTTTTTCTCTAAAGCATGTGACCGACCCATTATATAAGTGCCTTCATGCTGAATCATGAATTTCTCCATAATGAGAGCAGGTGATGCAGTAATGTGGTATTGATCTGGTGTTGCATCCATTATGTTCATGCAAATCTAGTGCAGACTGCCCCATGGAGAGTTAAGGACATATCTAGACTGCCAATAGAATTCACATTATGTTTTCCTCCTGATATTCTCTTAATGCTTGATATTATCCTCATCAAACATAGTACTGCATTTCAGGCGGTACCTTGCTTATAACTTGACACCTGTTGCTGGAGTTGCCGCTCACATTTCACAGAATGGACAGCCTATAAGTGCACATACATCCAGCTGTATATTGTCTCCTCTTCCCCTCTCTGGAACTATTAATATGCCAGTCACTGTTCTTGGATATTTCCTTGTATGCCACAATGGTGGACGGTATCTTTTTAACAGTCCACTTGAAATGACTTTTCCAGAGTTGCAACATGATGCGAGAAATCAATTAATAGATGCTTGGAACAAGGAATTGATGCTCTGCGTTCGTGATTCGTATGTTGAGATGGTGTTAGAATTTCAAAAGCTGAGGAAGGACCCCTTGAATTCTACTATTGAATCAAATTCTGCACGTGCTGTGAGTTCTGTTATACAAGCTTATGGTGATAGACTTTACTCCTTTTGGCCAAGATCTAAGCAGCAGTCAACATCCTGTAATGAGCTTGATGCTGCTGTCCGTCATTCTAGTTCAATTAAAGCACCCGTAGCAGATTGGGAATTATTAATTGAACAAGTGATAAGGCCTTTCTATGTTCGTCTTGTTGATCTTCCTGTCTGGCAGCTTTACCATGGAAATGTTGTCAAAGCTGATGAAGGTATGTTCCTGTCTCAGTCCGACAGTGGTGAAGGTGATAAATGGCCACCATCTGGTGTTTATAGTTTCATCAAGGAACTTTATCCTGTTTTCTCTGTACCATGGGAATTGGTCAGGGAAATTCAAGCTGTGGGAATCAAGGTTAGAGAAATCAGACCTAAGATGGTCCGGAATCTTCTTAAAGCTTCTCCTTCTGTTCCACTTAGGTCTATTGAAACATACATAGAGGTTCTAGAATATTGTGTCTCTGATATTCAGCTACAGAAGTTATCAAATTTTACCAGAATTCCTGGATCAGTGGCAATTAATGATATGCAGGTTGAAAATGTCCATATGTCTACAAATATGGCACCTTCTTCGTCGAACACAAACATGACAATATCTCATCATGCTCTTAGACAGAGCTCAGGGACTTCCGGTGGTGATGCTCTTGATCTGATGACATATTTTGGCAAGGCTTTATATGATTTCGGACGTGGGGTTGTTGAGGACATTGGCAGGGCAGGAGGCCCTCTAGCTCATAGAGCGACTGCAGGTAGCAGTATATACATGGATGAGCCATTTCTATGTATAGTTGCTGATCTCTATGGCATGCCATTTCCATCTGCAACAAAGTGCCTTACAAGGCTGGGGACAACTGAACTTTGGATTGGGAGCAAGGAGCAACAGTTACTTATGCGTCCGCTAGCAGATAACTTTATCCATCCACAATGCTTAGAAAAACCTTCCTTGGCTGCCTTTCTCTCTAACCAGACTTTTCATAGTCTTTTAAAATTAAAAAATTTCTCTCCCCACTTGTTGTCAAGTCATCTGAGGCATCTCTTTAGTGAGCGTTGGGTAAATCGTGTAATGGACACTAGTAAGACTCCTTGGGTTTCATGGGACAATATGGCAGAATTACCAGGTGATGGACCTTCTCCTGAATGGATACGATTGTTCTGGAAGATTTTTAGAGCCTCAAATGGGGAACTTTCACTTGTAGCTGACTGGCCCTTGATTCCTGCTTTTCTTGATAGTCCAGGCTTATGTCGTGTAAAAGAGCATCATCTAGTATTTGTGCCGCCAATTACCGATCCAACTCTTCTCAGTGGAGTTGCAGACTCGAATAGGGAAACAGATGAGTTGCTGAATACTTTTGACAATGATATTGCAGAATCTGATCTAAAAAAGTTGTATCATGCTGCATTTCAGTTGACAAAATCAAGATATCCATGGTTATTTACTCTGCTTAGTCAGTTTAAAATACCCTTATACGATATATCCTTCCTGGATTGTGACATACCATGTAACTTTTTTCCTGCAGCTGGGCAAACACTTGGACAAGTGATTGCGTCCAAATTACTTGCAGCTAAAAATGCTGGCTATTTTTCCATGCCACCGAATTTATCAAATGAAAATTGTGATAGATTGTTTACTCTTTTTACCTTGGATTTTAGATCAGCCAATGGGTGTGTATACAAAAGGGAGGAGTTGGAAGTGCTGAGAGAACTTCCGATATATAAAACAGTTGTGGGTACCTACACAAGGTTGTCTGGCCCTGATCTGTGTATTGTTTCTCCAACTTCATTCTTTCATCCTTGCGATGAACGATGTCTTTCTAACTCTATTGATTCAATTCTATTTTATCACGCTCTTGGAGTCAGTGAATTAAGTGATCAAGAAGTATTAGTGAGATTTGCCTTACCTAGGTTTGAAAGAAAGACTTCAGGAGAACAGGAAGAAATTTTATTGTATTTATATACAAATTGGAAAAATCTGCAATTAGACTCCACTGTATTGAGCACCTTGAAAGAGACTAACTTTGTACATAATGCTAATGAACTTTGTACTGAGTTATTCAAGCCAAGGGAGCTTCTTGATCCGTATGATTCTTTATTGATGTCAGTATTCTCTGGAGAACGAGACAAGTTTCCTGGTGAGAGGTTTACTACGGATGGCTGGCTTCGCATTTTGAAGAAAACAGGCCTTCGGACATCCTCACAAGACGATGTCATAGTTGAATGTGCAAAGAAAATAGAAACACTTGGAAGCCTAGCGATGGAACATATAGAAGATCCTGATGATTTTGAGGAAGAATTTTCAAGTACACAAAATGAAATTCCTTTTGAAATATGGTCCTTAGCTGAATCTGTTGTGGATTCAATATTTACAAACTTTGCAACTCTTTATGACAATGCTTTCTGTGAAAAGCTTGGTAAGATTGCATTTGTACCTGCGGAAAAAGGTTTTCCAAGTGTTGGTGGTAAGAAAGGTGGAAAGAGGGTCCTTTCTTCATATAGAGAAGCAATTTTGTTGAAGGATTGGCCGCTGGCTTGGAGTTCTGCTCCCATTCTTGCCAAACAAAATGTTGTTCCTCCAGAATATTCTTGGGCAGCATTTCGCCTGAGGAGCCCTCCAGCCTTTTCTACAGTCTTGAAGCATTTGCAGGTAAGAATAGTGAATACATTTGAGTTAATTTATTCAATGTATCATTTGCTTTTAAGTGTTTTACATTTAGGGGTTTTATGAAAAATGACCACAGGTTGTTGGAAGAGATAATGGCGAAGATACCCTTGCACACTGGCCAACTTCATCAGGCATGATTACAGTAGAATATGCTTTTCTAGAAATTCTGAAGTACCTGGACAAGGTTTGGGGAACACTTTCTTCTTCAGGTCGGTAAATGCATGTTATGTATATTTTTGATTATGTAGTTGTAGACCATTTCTTATTAATTGTCATGTGCTATGGATTATGAGCAGATTTTGTTTGTCTATATCTTCATGTTTTTGGAAGCCATCCTTGAACTAGTTAATCTATGTTAGTTTCATTTTCATCTGCCTTGAATGGGGACATTAAGCTAATGGAAATGTGAGAAAAGACTGGACATTAAACTATGGAGATGTGAGAAAAGACTTTGTTGCATATCTCTTAATTCAAGCTATGTTTCAACCCACACAAATTTGCAAACAAAAAAATAATAATCAGAAGATAGGATTTAGACCATGCTTGAATTTTACATCCCAGATGTACCTTTCTTGGCAGATATGGCAGAACTGCAGAAAATGGCATTTGTGCCGGTTGCTAATGGCACTCGTTTGGTTACAGTGAAGTCTCTCTTTGTTCATCTGACAATTAACCTCTCGCCTTTTGCATTTGAACTCCCCAGTCTATACCTCCCATTTGTTAGGATCCTCAAGGAAATTGGCCTACAAGAGGTTCTCACTATTTCCTATGCAAGAGATTTTCTTCTGAGTATCCAAAAGGCATGTGGGTATCAACGTCTCAATCCAAATGAACTCCGGGCAGTGATGGAAATATTGAATTTCATATGTTCTGGGGCTACTGCAATATCTGATGCACCGGACTGGATAACTGATGCAATAGTCCCGGATGATGGCTGCAGGCTTGTTTTGGCAAGATCATGTGTATATGTTGATCCCTATGGGGCCCAGTTCCTTGGTAATATAGATACTTCCAGATTAAGATTTGCTCATCCTGAGCTTCCTGATGCTATATGTATGGCCTTGGGAATCAAAAAACTTTCTGACATTGTTGTTGAGGTATGCTGTATTTGCTATGTGATCCTTCTCTATTTTCTGCGGGTCTTGCATGAAATATGACCATCAGTGTCGTTATACTTATTGATATTCTCCCTTGCAGGAATTAGATGAAGAACACCAATTACAGGTTGTGCACCAGATAGGGAATGTACCGGTGAATAAAATAATTGATAAGCTTTTAAGCAAGTCACTACAGGATGCTGTGTGTGTTCTAATTAATAGCATAACCAATCACTTGCCCTCATTTGAAGGTCTGAGTTTGTTGCAGATACAAAGTTCACTGGAACACATGGCAGAGAGATTGAAATTTGTTCAATCCCTTTACACTCGATTTTGTCTACTTCCAAAGCTTCTGGATATTACACGGGTGGTGAAGGGTTATCCTATTCCAGAATGGGGAGGTAGTACAAGGAATCGAACTATTTACTTTGTGGACAAATCAAGGACTCGTATTTTAGTTGCAGATCCTCCAAGCTTTATGACGATATACGATGTTGTCGCCAATGTTGTGAGCCAGGTGTTGGGGGCACCTGCAATATTGCCCATTGGGCCACTGTTTGCCTGCCCAGATGGTTCAGAGAAGACAGTTCTCAAAGTGCTCAAACTAGGGTCTGAAATTGGGGTTATCAATCATGAAGGCAGGACCAAAATTTTGGTGGGGAAGGAATTGTTGCCTCAGGATGCTCTTCAGGTGCAGTTCCTTCCATTACGCCCATTTTACACAGGAGAAATAGTTGCATGGAAGACGGGAAGAGATGGGGAGAAACTGAGGTATGGCAGAGTTCCAGAAGATGTAAGGCCATCTGCTGGTCAAACACTCTACAGATTTCCTGTGGAAACAGCATCTGGAGAGACCCAAGTACTACTCTCTACTCAAGTTTTCTCGTTTAGAAGTGTTTCAGTGGCAGATGCATCTTCCTTGTCATCCCTACCTGGGAGCAGTAAGGGCCTACCTGAAAATAAGATGTTGCACGGCCAGGCATCCAAAGATGCTGGGCGTGGGAAAGCTGCAATTGAGGTTAGATTACATGTTTTTATATAACGTGTCATAGAATGCCAATTTTTGATTTATTTATCAATACCTAAAGGGTCTTTCTAATTTCAGGTCTCTAAAGAGCTCCAGTATGGCAAAGTATCTGCTACAGAATTGGTGCAAGCGGTTCATGACATGCTTTCAGCTGCCGGGATCAATATGGACGCTGAGAAGCAGACACTACTGCAAACAACTCTTGATCTGCAAGAACAGCTTAAAGAATCTCAAGTGGGCCTTTTGGTTGAGCAGGTTTGTTTCTTATTTCCTTGCTAATGAATGTTTTACCATTGATAAGCTGGTTCTATTAATTATTTCTATTATTTGTTTGAAATGATTCTCAAATCATTTGGCAATGGCTGATGATAGTTTCAGGAGTATTATTTTCAAAGATTTACAAAATATTAAGGGCAATCATGAGGGTTCTGGGGAATCACAGGTTAGGGGATTAATTTAAATGAGTGGAATTATTGCTTATCAAGATTATGGTGGGAAGTTGCAAAGTAGTAGTTAATTAAAAAAAAAAAAATCTTATAATCGTAATTTATGTCAACCATGGAAGATTATTCCAATTCCTGCATTTGTGTTTTATATTATGCGGAAACAAAGGTCAAGGATCTAAGCAAGGTTACTAAGGTCTCTATTTGTGTTAAGTGTCGGGCACCTCCTGATACAATATATGTAAAAATTTTGGTCCTATTATCTTAGCCGAGATAAACCAATAAAATCTGAGATATCAACTAATAAGATATCATATCAGCGACGTTTTTCAATCACTTTCGTACTTTTTTAAATATAATTTTAAGAAATATTGAAATCAATATTTAAATATAGTTTAAATATCACATGTTGAGACATCAATATCTTAGTTTGAAAATACTAGCTAAAATCTTGGAAAATCTCGATTCCCTCAAAATTTTTTCGACATACCATATTAGCCGAGATAAACGATCTCGGTTCGTCTTGGTTAGGGATCCAAATGAGCCAAACAGCTCTCAAGCTGCTTGAGCTCGACACGGGTGCAAGCTTGACTCGATTCGACTATGTGAGCTCAAGTAGCTTGAATAGTTTTTCAAATCGAGCTCGACTAGCTTGAATAGTTTTTCAAATCGAGCTTGAGTAGCAAAATACTTGAATTGAAGGCTCGTGAGCCTAGTTAAGCATAAATATTTTTATTAATATAGTATTTTTATTTACAATATATTATTTATTTATTATTTTAAAATATAATATAATATTTTATTTTATTTTAATTTTATTTTCAATTATGACCAAGGCTGAAATTCGAGTTTGAGTATGGCTCGATTGATATTCGAGTCAAATCAAATAGATCTCGAGTATTGCTTTTTTTTCTTTTATCAAGTTGAACTCAAGCTTGGATATTAAGGCTTGATCGATCTCGAGTCGAGTTTTGAGCCTGAATATTTTTTTATCCGCCATCCGCCGAGATAACTGATATATATAGATCTAAAAACCTTGGATTTGAGTGAAAAGTTTGTTTTGAGGTGATTGAGCGGAGAAAAGCAAGATGTCATTTGTGAAGAGATGAGTGTTGTTTGTCTTATGGAGTTGGGATGTACGAGAAGAAAGCAATCTCAAGCCTTTCTTTTAGCTTGTTCACCAAAATATGCTGAAAGTTCGGGGGCATATGAAGACAATTACTGTTTGGTGATTGATAGATATAATACTGATTGATGGCAAGTAATTCTTGGGTCATTTGCTAGAGCCCACTAGCCTAGGAGAGGTTGATCATTTAGGGCTTTAGTTTTGAGGCTTTGAACACTTTGGCTGATCTTCTCACATCCGGTTTTCTTTCTTAGAAAAAAATGTATAACCAAAATAATAGAGTTCTCAATATTTAAAGAAGGGCCTGAGAAGTTGGACGATAGGTCTTCTAGAATACCATTGACATGGACATTTTAGTAAAATTTGCCATGTTGCATATTTCTACGAAAAATTGGTTCGGTCGTATATTTTCTGGAAGATTCTCTTAGGCAATCATATAACATAGTTGGGCCAAGTTAGTTGTGGTTTTGTGGTTCGCTAGTCTGTTCAGCCATGCTTTGGCTCTGATAAAGCTAGTTCGTGTGTACGCTCCATTTCTCAGTTTATGCACTTTGCATTTTCTTTATGAAAAATTGTGCTTGGTGCAGCCTAATTCATTGGCAAACATTTGCGATTTATTAAAAAAGAGGTGATCATCAGTCATCACAGTTTGTGTGCAAAGGTCTAGCCAAACTTGGCTATTTACATCGTATATAGCTGATGAAAACATCTAGTGGTATACCGTAAAGATACGGATGAGCAATGAGTGGTTATAACTATTTGGGATGGTATCATGTGAAGAGCTTAGATTTGGACAAAAGGGCCATTAAGAGTTTTGATAAGCTTGTGGAGGAAATCCTGGAAACTCCAGGAGGTAACAGGAGCTTTATAAAGTTGAACCTGAACAAATGGAGATGAAACATGTTCACTAAGAATCCTCATAATGAGACAGTTTATGTTGTGGTATAACCTGATAAACGTATAATCTGCAAAATAAACAATTATTTTTTCTTCTCTTTTTTTTTGGAACAGCTTGGTGATGTTTAATGAGAAAGCTCTGCATGATCATTCTAACCAGAATGCCACCTCTCTTCTGCTTTCTACGTGCTGCTGCTGCTTTTTCCCTTTCCCCTTTATAAAAACTTGCTTGCAATCCCATTAAGCAGTGCTTGAAATCATGCAGATTGCTTAGCCCTTGATTTCTTTGTACCTGCTTGTTTACTCCTAATATGACCCTTGCAGGAAAAGGCTGATGCAGCAATCAAAGAAGCTGATGCAGCTAAAACAGCATGGTCATGCCGTGTCTGTCTGAATGCTGAGGTCAACATAGCTGTCGTTCCTTGTGGCCACGTTTTGTGTCATAGATGTTCGGCGGCTGTTACACGGTGCCCATTTTGCCGTACCCAGGTTTCCAGAACAATGAAAATTTTTAGGCCATGAAACACAAGGGCATTAATGAAGCCATGGTGAACAGTGTCAACATTAGAAAGACCTCGGCTAATGTGGTGAAGTTTGGTGCAAGATCTAAATAATTTGCAACATAAAATTCCTTCTGCTGGTAAATTGCCTCAGGTTTCAGGATCGTACGAGTAGTTGCATCCCATGAAGATAAAATGCTGTCTGCAGAAGCTTGGAAAAACAGCACTATTTTCACTCTGCTAATTTTTTCTTGCTGCAGATTTATATTATCTGTCTATAGAGCTCATGTAAAAATAAGTTACAATCAGCTGCAGCAAAGATACAGATACCTGAACAGCTTACTGTGAGAATTGGACTTATAGGAATATCATGATTATTGTAGATAAGAATGCAAATTTAATACATACAGCTTCACAAAACTGAATTCTCTTATGGGCTCATTGAATCAAGCAAGATATCGCAGCAAGACCATCATTCCCTAGTACAAAACCTCTGTCATCGGTGATAAATCTGCACAGAAAGGTGCATACAAGAATAGTGTGCTGTGTCGGTCTGTGTATCATAAACTTGATGACAATGTCTAAGGTAAGTTGAAAAGGTTTAAAATCAAACCCATTGGATTATTCATGAAGGGATGCCGAGCAGCATCCAAGTTTAGATCAAAGAACCATTACTTTACAGAATATAGATGTGCTGCAATGCTATCTGCAGCTTTATCACGTGTCCAAGTCTTCCCTCCATTTGTTGTTCTTAACAAGATGTCACTTCCCCCGGCTGCCCATGCTTCATCCTGCATCAAGATTTAAATTGATAGTGTTATATGATCTTGCTAGATATGCTAATTAAATTTTGATAACACCTAGGAAGCTGGTCCCAATTGATTAAATTATTTCTAATGTCCTATATGCATCTCAGTGGCTCCATTAACTTGCAGTGGAGCTAGAATGAGTTCGGCACTTCCAAACCTTCATGACGTATAGTGATTTGTGATTTGCAAGTGGACAAGTTCATTAGCAGTAGTCCAGTTAGAAGTATACTTGGGCAAGCCCCAAATATGAACTTTTGGGATCAGGCATCGATTGAATGTCACTTTGCCTGGATAAGAAGGTTCCAGTCTAGCCAACACTCTTGCAGCTCTATTTCACACATGTCTGAAACTTACACAAATCCAACAGAGTGTCTGAAAATATTTAGCATTTGACATAGACAATATTCGGTGCATGAGATTTTGGATCCCCAGTGAAAATATAGAAAGTAAAATATTGTCCTTTGGGGGGCATTTCACAATGAACATTATCACCTGATTGCTAGATATCATAAGGATATCACTTTTGAATTTGGACAATGTTTAAGATTCAAATTGATAATTTAAATAAATCCAACATGAATATTTGCAGAAGAATATCTAACATACACACATGCATGTTTAGACTTCTCACACTTCTGAAGACACCATTACTGTTACGTATAACAATAATGTGCATTTGTGAATAGTTGACAGACAGTTGTGTTCATTATTCCTTTTCCTTCCTATAGCAAACTATTACATAGGATGGCCTAATGAATGAAAGAGGAAGAAGTTTGAACATACAAAAGATCCCCTCAAGGGCATACCTAGCCAAAAAGGCAAGTGTAAATTATAAGATGCGAGCAACATCAATGTTGGAGGACAAAAATATGCGCTTAACCAAAATTATTTCCATACAGCAGGATTTGTACACATATGAGTGAGCATCCTCATAGGACATCAAACATAGTAGAAGTTTCTCGTGCCAAACATAGCATGGCAAAGGCAGAGAGCAACATTTTTAGAGGAGGCTGGAGAAGTTAAAGTTATCAGGTGTATTCTAGATGGTAGGAGATTAAATTGTGCAGTTGGTTCCATAGGGCCGCTGGGTAATTGCTGCTTGGCATTATTGTTTATAACTGAGTGCTAGGTTTTACAATTACAGTCACTCTTAATGGCAATGATCATACTGAATTTAACCAAGATACATGCCATCTTGGTTACCATAGTCTCTCTCTCTCTCTCTCTCTCTCTCTCTCTCTCTCTCTCTCTCTCTTTCTCTCTCTCTCTCTCTCTCTCATTAAGGGGGGAAAAAAAACTTGGTTACCATAGTAAATTCAGTTATCTACAAAAAAAGTATGTCCATTCTACAAGTTGAAAAATTGTGGATGGCATGTTAGCTTGGCCTGTTATGACAGATACAGTGGTAGCAGAAGAATTTCAGGATTCGTTATTCTTCAACAGACCAAGTGCGAATGCAATACATTGAAAGGAAACAAGATCCAAATGAAAGAATTCAGCACTTGGTATAATAAAACATACTATGCTGCATGCTTTTTGCCAAATTTTTTTTTTTAAGAAAACCAACGTTGAAGTCGGGAAAAAAAAATGAACAGCCATCTCGGATGTATCACAATATGTTGTGCTAAGATGCTCCAAAAACAGGGTTAAGGGAAGGGACAAAATAGAAAAAAAGAAATAGACATGATAAGATACATATCAAGATCTGCCTCTGATCAAATCCAAAAGCCATCTTCTACTTGGAAACAAATAACTGTACAAGATTAATAAGCAGGAAAATGGAGCAGATTAAGCATTACCTTTCCACAGAAAAAGAGAGAGAAGTTTCTATTGTAATTATTTATAAGTCCTGATCCTGTGGCCACCATGATTCTGAATTGTCTACGAGATTCACTTAAACATCCTAGATTCTCTCTCTCTTCTCCCACCTCCTCTTGTTCTTAAGTCTTCTTACATCTTTCTCCAATTATTTTCTCCCTTTTGTTACTTATTTCCGCCGGAAATGCAAAACAAGAGGAAATGCCTAAAAATAATGACAGAGGGTGTGGCTACCATATCTCCAGGAAGTTGCGCACTCAGAGGTATTCTTTCCCAGCTTTCTCCAGCATCTGATGTATATAACAAAATTGCAGGTTTTCCAACAATCCAACCTTCCTTCCCCTTGAAGCTTATGGAATTGAATCTGTAGTTAAAATCATCATCTTCTGCAGAAGGGATGGAGCACAGGAACCAAGTGTTGCCTCCATCTTTTGTCTCCAGTATCGTTTGCCTTGTCCCCAATAGA
This sequence comes from Phoenix dactylifera, assembly GCF_051530095.1. Classification (NCBI taxonomy): domain Eukaryota; kingdom Viridiplantae; phylum Streptophyta; class Magnoliopsida; order Arecales; family Arecaceae; genus Phoenix; species Phoenix dactylifera. The sequence goes on from NC_143205.1 coordinate 19,641,500, forward strand.
AAGCCTGAAGGAGATGGACTACACCTTCTTAATTTAATTTTTAAAGAACGTGCATGCAAATTTGGTTGGAAAAGGGTGTAGGACCACAGTATGCCTGTAATATCAAATTCTTCCTTAACATTACTCAACTAAACTAAACTAAAGGTTCATGACCCATAAAGGCGATTAACATTGTACAAACTAAGTCAACCCCCTCCACCCCTTTTGGCATTATTAATGGAATATCCTTCATTATTTTACTAAAAATGGAACGAAATGACATTTGATCATCCATGAAAGCAAACAAATGAAGCATTAAAGTTTGAACAACTTGAGCAGATAGAGGAAGTGAGAAGTTGTATTGTGATGGCAGATGATCCAGCAATTCCAAGATTTTTGGGATACCATGACGAATTATAGTATCCCAAAAATTGTGGAATAGCAGGATGAAAGGATTTCTCTGATCCTCACAGTATCCTCCTCCTTCTCAGATGCTTCACCATATACTAATACCTCTATGAGATATCATAGGATGTGGTAACCAGATATCCGTATAGTCCCCTAAAAGAACTTCTAGACATCAATACTTGCATTACAAGTTTGCAGAAATATTTATTAAAGTGAACTCGGAACTATGGCTAAAGAATTGCACAAGACTCGTAAAAACCTTAGCTGAAACAAACTAGAGGCTGGGACGTTGATTATAATATTTTAATAAAACTTGGGGAGGGGGACTAAAATGGAAATGTGCTTTAATATTGTTGACAAACATCACTTGGCATTAGGAGACTTTATAACTAAGATGATACCACACAACTACAAGTTCATTGTAGCAAAGATGAGTTTGCTTGTGTCAATGCATTGTAAAACTTTGAGGAACAACTGACGAATGTACAGGACAATCAATTTAACAAGTCACGTAAGATGCAAACAAGACAAGAGATGGATCTTAAATCTTTTTCACCATAAGAACAGGGGAAGCCTAAGCAGAGCTGAACTCATGAGGAAGCATGTAAAGAAGCTCAATTTTTCTTACAGGAAAACAAGATCCCAACATGGACAACATGCAAGAAGCGTAAAACTTTTTAAATTTGATATGCTGTGGGGAGCTTATCAAGCCATAAATTTATAGTCAGTAGTTTCCAATGATTCTTTTTTTTCCCTGATAGAATGGCCTGCAGGCAATAAACTACACAACGGGGCAGCCCTCTCCCCAAATACCGCTAACCCTCCAAACCTAGTAAAGGTGGGATACGATGCCAGGTCACTTAGTCTTCCTGCCAAGAACTTTACCAGCTTGACAAGTTGGCATCTTCATGACAATTTTGCAGTCAGTGATGCTGGTTGAGATTTGGTTGCTTGGTCCCTTTAGAATAAAATTCCAAGACAGAATAATAAATTAAGCAGCAAATAGTTATAACCAAAATAGCTAGCGACTCTAGGGTTACTTGACACGATGTTTTAACACTCAATTTCTTTCAAGATTAGAGAAAATAACAACGCGATTTGCCAATTTTCAAGAACTGATAAAAGGTTTTAAAAATCAAGGATTTCCAAGAAATCGGGTTGGGAGGAACAGAGAGGCGGTAAAGGAGAGATTGGATGATCGGAGACAGACCGTGGTTCAAGTCGTCGGGGACGAAGGCAATGTCGAGGAGGACGACGCCGACGTCGACGGGGAGGTAGACGCGCTCCCATTCGGAGAGGGCCGGCTCGTCGGACCTCGCCGGTGGCGGGTGGAGGCCAGAGCGGGGCGAGCGCGAGGGAGAAGGAGGCGGTCTCGGCTATGAACTGGCGGCGAGTCTTGGAAGAGGGGGATGGGGAGGGGAGGGACTGAGGGGAGGAGACGGTGGCTGCGCCATTTCAAATAGGAGTAGTAGTAGGAGGAGGAGGAGGAAGACAAGAGGGAGGGTTTGAGGAGGAGGGGGTTTGAATCGGCGAGGTGAAGGCTCGCCATCGGAGAGGCTTCTCCGAGGTTTTTGGTTTCTTGGTTTTCGCCCTCCCCCGGCTCTTCGTTCTTTCTTATCTCGCTTCCCGCGCATTTGAAAGCTTCCCATGCAGAAAATTATTTGGAAACTCTGGAAAATACGTTTAACTCGGAAATAAAAAAAAATTAATAACGCGTGTTAGAAAATACTTCAACAGAAAATTATATTCAAATAAACATGATAATTTATGGTCTAGCAAAAATGTATTGTCTCTCTCTTTTTTTCAGAGAAGGCAATTAGTTGGCCGAAAATTTACGCAGAATTAGATCAAATAAAACTATAAAAATTATTTTTATATATTTTTTTAATTTTTTTAAAAATTGTGAAAAGTTATATTCATCTACGGAACAGATATTACTATTATTTGCATCCACTTTGGATATGCTGTGATCATGTAAAATCTACCTCATTTAAATTGGATGAGATCGGATACCTAATAGGATTGAAGAATTGTTACCCCTAATTTTTTTTAATAAAAAGATAATAAACATTCTCGAATGGTTTTATTTTTCTTTTTTAGAAAGTTTATTAATGTTGTTTTCTTTGCTAGAGAGACTCTCTTCTACCTGAAATATATTTTGGAATAATCAATTATGGGTTTATTAGTATATCAAATTTTGGATGACTAGAATTTTCCTTGTTTCTTATAAAGAACTAAAATGGATGGAGGGCTAGCTAAGTACTAAAAAAAATAAAGGTGAGATCAAACTGAAGTCTAGAAATTTTATTCTCATTTGGATAGGAATAAAAAAAACTTTAAGGGCAACACATATAATTTTTAACCAAATTGAGCCATAAGTTGCAGGCCAATAAGGTTATCGTACAAGATGAACAAGTGCATCCTCCGACCGGTCGGGTTGGATGCAGGTCGAATAAAAAGTTTATCAATCCAAATCCAACCTGTTTATTAAACTGGACAAAATTTCAAATATGAATCCGACCTTTTATTAAACAGGTAACTTGATTCGACCCACATAATTCATTTATTAAATGGGTTAGACAAATTTTTAATAGATTAAATGGATTTAAACAGATTAAATAAGTTGAGCTGATTGGATTAAACAAATCAAAAACATGTTAAACAAATTTAAAACATGTTAAATATGTTTTAAATAAATTACATAGATCGGGTTATAATCCGACTCAATTATTAAAAGGATCAAAATAGATTAAATAGGTCAAAAGTTTAAACCTAAATCTAATTATTTAATAAATAAGTTTAGATGAGTCGATCTATTTATGATCTAAATTCATTTATATTAAACTCAAACATATTTAAAGCGGATCGTTCACGGATTGGAATGATGGATTGGATCATAAATTGTCACTTTTTGTACACCATCTCTAAGACCCGCATTGCATATGCTTTGAGGAATAACAATGCTGGTTGAAATATGATAGATATGGCCATATGGGAGCATAGATAGCATTTGTAACATAGATTGCAAGGAAGACGGCGTCGGTAGGAACCGTAGGGCAATACGGTAACAAAGCATTATTTGGAGGGCTTATGGTAAGAACGGCAGGTGGTCCGAATCCGATGGCGCCGCGCCGCTGCCCCAACCGAGTAAATTGGACAGCAGATCTCACGGAGTCCGCATGCGGAACCAATCATTCTCGCTCCTTTAAAAGTGATCGTGCACAAGATAATCACGGCCATCGGTTTTTACAATGGTGCATCAAAATAGTTATGCTTGATGAATGTGGCTGACGGAAATCAGCTCTCATTATCGAAGAAATTATTAGGTGGACCGTCTCTAGAATGAAATCGTCCGGTCGTGTCAAAAATAGAAGAAAAAAAAAAATGTTATCCTACACTTAAATGCGTCTGATCCGTCTAATAATTTTTTGTCGTTTTGTGCGCTGGCACTAACTACCCTGAGTCCGGAAATTGGAAGCGGTCCACGTGTCGACGATTCCGCGAACGGCGTCAGCACTAGTAAAAGTGCTTCGGGCAAGTTTCCAGAGCGGCAAAAGCCCCTCCTCCCACCTTCCACTCCAAGGTACCGACGCCGTTTTATTTTTAACGCTACCCCCGCGCCCGGATTTGGGGAACTCCAGACAGTCCGGGCCGAAGCCAATCGAGATCCGGCCGTGCTCGGGGTTCAGAGATCGAGATCTATCGATCTACGGTACTTTTGGGTGATCTCGCTTCGATTTGAGAATTTTCTGTCGGTTGATTCGATGGGGTTCCGGTTTCTTGAATCCGTGTCGCGGCATCGGCCGATCGAGGGAGATTCGATCGGATTTTTAGGGTTGTAGACGAGAAAAGTGTCGATTTTTTGGGGGGATTTTAAGTTCCCCTAGTTTCCATCCAATCGCTTCAGATGCAGAACGAGGGAGCCCGGAAGAACGGGGCCTCTCGTCTGCTTTCAGCGGGACGGTTGGATGGCTCCGTTTCCGCATCTTCGTCGCCGACTTCTTGTTATTCGGGTGCTAAGTATATCGAGCACCATGTTTCAAAGATGGACACTCTTGCTGGCCTTGCGATAATGTATGGTGTTGAGGTAATTGGAGTTCTCAGACTTGAGTATTGGATTTTAGTATCACTTCGATTAGGTTGATGCAAAGTAGCGCCTTTTTGTTGATCAATTACTTTTTTTTTTCCTTTCATGAGCTTAACCAGTGGACTTATAGAGACAAGTATATTGTGGCTAAAATGTCATCTTTTCATCGTACTTATGGATAATGCTGGCAGCCATTGATCCCATCTGTAATTATCCTACTATTGATTGTTAGTAGGATAAGGTAGGAGTTGATCTTTTCCAATATGGACTGCTACGAGACTTGGTAAGGAAGTTCTTTTAATGATTCAGGTTGCAGATATAAAGCGAATGAATGGTTTGGCGACGGATGGCCAGATGTTTGCGCACAGGACGCTGCGGATTCCTTGGCCAGGTCGCCACTCCCCATCTACCATCCATTTGAATGGTGCAGCCAATTATAGGTAATTCTTTGTCATGTCTTTAATAATGAACCATATTGGCTGTTTGTCTGCCTACCCAATTAGCATGCTTCGAGGCATGCGTCATACGTACTGTTCAAAAGATCATGAATGATGTCATCATCAAAGACTTCAGTTTAATGATGCTATTACGTGCTGGATCACCTTAGTGCTGTGACTGCAAGCTATTGTTATTGTCTATTATTGTTTATCTCCTTTAATGTTTTAATTACCCTTCAGTGAATCTAATGGATGGGAGATAACAATAAACAAAAGAAATTGGTGTTCTTTTCGTCAATTGCTTAATCTTTCAATCGCGTGCCAAATTCTAAAATCTTTAATGACTAATTGATTACCTGGACACAAAAAATTCTTGATGCTGTGGTAATTTCGGTTCAAGTGAGAGATGCAAGAGTCCATCCTTTTCAAGTATGATGTATTTAAGTGTCAGACCTCATTTTAATTCAAATTTAGAAGGTGATCATCTTTTTTGTGCACTTCTAGTTATGCCTAGCCTGTGACATTATTATCAATCTTTTGGTTTGCTTCGACCTTCCATTTGGTTGCAAAAAGTTTCAAATAAGAATTCAGAAATATAGGAGGTTTCAGAAAACTTTTCTTCTCACAAACCTTTGACTACAGGGGACTATGGGGTACTTATCTGGAAACTAGTTTCATGTTGATAGCAATTTCATGATAGCAGGTATTCTAGATAACATTTGTAGCTGAGAAGCTTTTTTCCACTGTTTTAGTTATTAAATGCAAATATGAGGAGGGCTTACTTTTGGTTTACAGATATTCTTGTATAAGATAAAGCTTTGTCTTCTAGATGGAAAGGACAAGCCTTATGCTTTGATGACAGCATCTTAGCATTGGGAGACCTAGAAAACTTGATTGCAGCATTTCTATTCTTTTTAGTACACTTGGAATATTGCAATATCACAGAAATCCTGAGTGCGCTGAAATTTTGTTTCCTATTATGATACCTCGGGCAGTCGGGCTAGGATAAAGGTGCATTTTGAAGATGGCATAAGGTGAAGATAAAATATGAGCAAATATGTTGTAAGAACAACAACTTTATGATGTAGCTGCTTTACCATATATGACTATATGGTATCAGTACATAAAAACACCTATGTACTTTAGGGCAATCATTGAGATGAGTGAGTACATGGAGCTAGTTCCCACCTTCTACTGTAAATGATTTTAACATTTGTTCTATTGAAATATGCTTCTTCTTGTACTACAAGAAACCACCTAGTTAAACAGGTTTCCATGATGCTTAGACTTTGTCTACTAGCTGTAAATATCCGGAGTAAATCAAAGTGCCCTGCCATTGTTAACTGAAAAAATCAAATCCTTCCAAGTGACTATTTTTTCTCCTCCTTCAGCAAGCCTGCACGTGGCCTCGTATAATTATATTGACATTCTGCATGCAGAAGGTAACTCAACTACTTAGACTTAAGAGTGCATTGTTAAAGGCTGATTTTTAGTTCCATGCACATTGCTAGGATGCTTTCTTTATATCTGATCTGAATAAGGCCTCCTGCATGCATAATAACCTGATCGTAGGACCCTTTCAAAATTTTAGATTCTAGACGTATTAGTCTATCTTTTATACTCAAGAAGTAAACTCACATTGATTACAGCATTAATGACATAAACCAAGCGATCTTCTGTCACTGTTACCTGGGGGGTCAACTTTGAACGTTGCTAAAGTATGTTTCCGAGAAAAAAGTGACACCTTTTTTAACCTGGAATTTTTGTAATAATATCGGACATCTGTTTAGTCTTGAGCATTTGACCAGGCGTGCCTCAGATTTACCTCTGAGAACCATGTTCAGTCATGGCAGTTGGAAGGAGCAAGGTTATTAGTTACGAAAGTCATTTTTCCCCTCTTGGTGGGGCAAAGATATTTGTTTAGTAAAACAAGAAAAAGAAAAATATGAGGAATAATGAAGTTAACCATCGAACATGAACATTTGGGTATAGGATCATGGAATAAGATAATCCTGCAACAACATGCAAAATTTTGAATTCAGAATGAGCAGAGTTCCAAATTTTAAATCATTTTATTTTGTGCCATGAGGAATGTGCTGGTTTACCTCATCATTCTCTAAAGCTCCTCAAAATGGCACTCCTAAATTATTTGACTTGAAGCTGGTTTAGGATTAGTCCCATGTATATGAATGAGCAGACCACTGATTGTATCTTTTTGTGCCAGCCTGCCATCTTTGTCTATTTGAGTTCTAGTATTTCAACTTGCATGGCATGATTTCTCCTTGCATGAGCTCACATCTGGAATTGCTGTTTATAGATATAAAGTCCACAAAGAAAATCAAATAAATGACCGCTGATAAGACAGAATAGAATTGATTGCACGCTGATGAAACCTTCACCAGATTTAGATTTTTCTTTCTTCTGTTGTTTCAAACAAAATGAACTGCTGCTGATTATTTTCGTAGTATTTAAATTTGAATAGTTAAACAAGGATTTTAGAGTATTTCTTTTAAAGAAGTTTACAATGGTTGATTAACACTTCTCCAATTACATTATTGAACTGTTGTGTGTTTGCTGTTTACCATTGTATCAATTTGTTTCATGTTTTGCTTGCTCTTGGATAACCACTTGCAATCATTGATACTAGCTTGATACCAAAAAAAAAAAACGTGATACTAGCTATAATATGCCAAGGTCATTCAGTAGCATCTTTTATAACGTTATTTCAGAGAACCGACTCTGGGTCGTCACCCTTGCAGAGATACTCCAGATTCACTCCAAAGGCCGAAGTTGATACCTCCTCATCACAAGATCTCCCCGGCGATGATCAGTCTGCAGGGATATTATGGTCTCAAGCCCCCTAAAGGGGGTCCAGCTGCTGAAGAAACTGAAATGTCCGTTTACAAAATAAGTAGTTCCCTCTACTTCGAAGATGAATCCCCTAAAACCTCACCGGCTTCTGGTCCGGAATACCCGAACAAACGTAGGATGTCTGCAAGCCTAGCAAATGGGTTCCCATGGGAAAATGGTGAGGCAGTCGAGATACCAGTAGTTGCTGAAGCTGGGGACGGTAGTGATGAGAAATTAGAGAGTGAGAAGTCTATAAGGCGACGTCAAAAGGCTGATACTGATCCTCTTTTGCATACCCTAGACATACTAATGGAGGATGGCGGAGGGCTCGCAGGGAGAATAGGAAAGAGTCTGGCTCCAAGGCTGAAGTTGGGAACGCCAGTAGATATCGACTTGGTCCGACAGAATGCCGTTTCAGCCGAAGACACTCCTACAGGCAATGGGCTTGCTGCCGTAAGGAAATCAACAAGCACCTCAAATTTGCAGGACTCGGATTCTGGCTCGACACGGTCATCTTCCAAGTGGACTTCGAAATCTGATGCTAGCACCAGACCAGTTTTTGGTGGCTTACCAAAGCCAATTGTTGCTTGGAACAAAGCCGCTCTAGATTAATCATGCTATTATAATGTCTACTCATTCTCATCATTTTTTTTTTGTTATGTGTGTAACCAATGTAAAGCTACGACTCAAGTCATCAAGATCTAGTCATATGTAACATTTATAAGGAGAAGTAAATATAAACTTTCAGTGAACAAGACTCCGGCCTGTACTCCAATTGTCCAGAAGATCTGAGCTCGATCCAAGCATCATCCTTTCCTAGTTCCACTCTGTTCTAGGAAACATGTCATTGATTAAAATGTCTGAAGTAAATATGAACCTGTAAATGTTTGTTGGTTGATGTACGAGGCTGCCGCCCTTTTCAATAAACGGTGGCGCATAAATGCTTGCACCATTTTCTTTTGGTAAAGCAATGCTTGCAGCATTTGAGTAAATACTCAGGTGAACTTGTTCCATGGCAATCTGTTTTTTATCATAAAATTTCAGCAAATCATCCTTTCAGTACGTTCATGTTCTGAAAAACATGCTCCGTTGTTCCTCAGTGACAACAAATTCTAGCACCAAATAAAACATGTTCGGCAGGGCAGGTGCTCCCATGATTAGTGGGATAAAATTATTAAAAAAATGGAAAAAAAAATAAAGAGGGAGAGAGAACTTTGCATGGCTACAATTAATTCACCCTCCTTTGAAATAAATTTCTATAACTGATGTACTTTTTTTTTTCTTTTGACCAAATAAACTTATACACCACTTTGTGAATAATTTTTGACTCATTAATTGCATAATTTTATATTAGTCACCCTTTAACAAGCACCAAGCATGCCCTTAGTAGGTAACTGGCCCTTTGAAAGAGAAGTGCTGCTGGAAATGGAATAAAATACGGGCGGTTAAGCCTAATACACAACATGCATAGTTACGAGTTCCAAAGGAAGTTAAGGAACGCCATTTTCCCCTATATTGGGAGTAATTTCAGTAAACCTTCATCGGATGCCGTGATTCCAGATCAATTGATATTCTTCCCAAAAAAAATGATAACAAGAATAATTTCGATGAAAGCATGAGCCGATGAAATATCAATGTTTATTTGCTAAAGCTTGGGAGAAAGCAAAAGCAAGAAAATAGAAGCAGCTGATCGTTTTCCCTTCTTTTCATTATTTTATTCTTTTGCCCGTTGAGGCTTATGAATAAACTACGCATAAAGCTGATGTCCCGGGGCACTCATCAATGGAAGGAAACAGTGGCATAGCACTCATCAATGCAAGGAAACAGTGGCCTAGCGTGGTTTGCTTCTAAGGCAATTTTCTTTGCTTCAACAATCTATTAGTCATTTGATTTTCCCTTTAAGTTGTAACAAATATGTAGCAATGATTTGCTTTATGTTTACTCTAGAGTTGATAATGCAATAAAATACTTGCGCTGCAGCCCTTTTTTAATGAAAAAAGGAGATAAGAATCAAAACCAACTCTTCCTTCTACGGCCCCTTAACGCGATGATAGGAGGATCGGGACACGTGTTAATAAGAATAGTAAAGGTCTACAAGACAGACTATGAAGCCGAAAACAGGTGCTAAAACAAATTTTGAGAAGCAAATTTCATGCTAATAGACAACTGAAAGAGATTTTGAGAAAAGAAAAGAGATGGCCATTTTTTCCTTCAAATTAATATATATCTACATACAGATTATTTTAGCAACTTAAAGAGAGCAACAAAGGCAAGTACTAGAGCTTCTCCAGTACATCCTTTTACACAAAATCTAAGTACCCCTCCATACTAGAGCCCCCTTAAATCTTCGTTATACATGCCCATGGCAATTTAACTGCTTCTCTAGCATTTTGTCTTCATGTATGCAACTACTACAGCTTCTCTAGCACACTTCTCCTCCATCTATCCTTCTAGTTTTATTCCTACTTTGCTATGCTCCAGCTCTTAGTCATTCAATCATATCAAATTAAAACTTTAGTTCATGCAAGATTTCTTAACCCCTCTGGGCAAAAATTTTAACCATCATACTTCTAGGAGAAATTAAATTTTCAAGCTTTACAGAAAAGACTTAGGCCCTGTTTGGGGGAGCTGTTGGCAATAGAGCTGTTGGAAGTAGAGCTGTTATAAAAAGCTGTTTGCTGTTTGGTAACTACATTCGTAAAGTGCTGTGGTACTTTATTTTGTGTTTGGTAAACAAACTGAGAAAGTACTTTTGCATGACAAAATTACCATAAAGGACATTGCATAGTATTATACAACAGAACATAATAAAACATAACATAAATTAATACATAAATATACGATATAGTATAATATTATTGTAATATATAATAATATTATGTTAATATAGCATAATAGTAATATAATTATTAGAGTAAATTAATATTTGGTAATATAACATAATATTAAATTATTTAACATAACATATTAATGCATTATGATATAATGTAATATATATTATATTTATAGTATAATACAATAATAAAAGTATAAAATATTATAATTATTAGTATAAATTAATTTCTCATAATATAACATAATATTAAATTATTTAAAATAACATATTAATGTATTACAATGTAATGTAATATAATACAATATTTATAGTATAATACAATAATAAAGGTATAAAATATTATAATTATTATTATAAATTAATTTTTCATAATATAACATAATATTAAATTATTTAAAATAACATATTAATGTATTATAATGTAATGTAATATAATATAATATTTATAGTATAATACAATAATAAAGGTATAAAATATTATAATTATTAGTATAAATTAATTTTTCATAATATAACATAATATTAAATTATTTAACATAACATATTAATGTATTATGATATAATATAATATGATATTATATTTATAGTATAATACAAAAAAGAGGTATAAAATATTATAATTATTAGTATAAATTAATTTTCCATAATATAACATAATATTAAATTATTTAACATAACATATTAATGTATTATGATATAATATAATATGATATTATATTTATAGTATAATACAAACATAAAGGTATAAAATATTATAATTATGGGTATAAAATAATTTCCCATAATAATTTCCCATAAAATAATTTTTCGCGGTCCAGGGTCTCTTCTTCGTGGTCCACGCTCGAGGAGGACCTCAGCGTGGGCCGCGAGGTTGATGATAAAAAAAAACAATAAATTGATTTTGGAAGGTATGGAAAAGGATTAAAAAAAAATTTCTTCTAAAATGTGGTTCAAGAGATGCATACAAAAATTGAAAAGAAAAATACCTTTTCTTACAGAAGGGAGTCTGACGGCTAGGGTTCTTGGCTCCAGCAAATTTTTAGGTTTATAAAGGGACAAACTATGTAATTATGTTATTTTAATATGGGTATTTTTGTCAAAAATACAGCTTTCCGAAAAAGCTGAAACAGCTTCCTCCCAAAAGCTCCAAATTGCAGCTTCCTCCCAAAAGCTGTTTTCAGCTTCCCGCAAAAGCTGAAACAGCTTTTTGAAAAATTTACCAAACACAGTTTTTCATCTAAAAGTACTTTTGGAGGGCCAGAAAGTGCTTTCTGGCCCTCCAAAAGCTCCCCCAAACATGGCCTTATTGCCATCCCTTGTTAAGGTCTTCTTTTTCTTCCTTTTCCAGCACACGAGTCCTCCATCATTCTAAACCCCCTACCAATGCAATCAGTCAGCAACATGCAATTACCTAGTTCTAACTAGGTACTTCGTAATCGAACTACATTGCCACCAAAATTTCTCATCTGCATTGGCCTTGTGTTTGGCAGATAAGAAAATGGCTCATTGACGTTTTACATTTCTTTTGCTCAAAGTGTACAAGTTTTGCAATCAAATAATGGTCTGTAAGCACAACTCAACCCCATAAACTCTATTTGGTTTACCTTTCCACTTCTTTGCGTGAAATATCTTAGAGATCCAAATGATAATAATGAACAAACATTAAGCCACTAATTATAGTTGGAAACCATTTAGGCCCTGTTTGGGGGAGCTTTTGAAGGGCCAGAAAGCACTTTCTGGCCCTCCAAAAGTACTTTTAGATGAAAAACTGTGTTTGGTAAATTTTTCAAAAAGTTGTTTCAGCTTTTGCGGGAAGCTGAAAACAGCTTTTGGGAGGAAGCTGCAATTTGGAGCTTTTGGGAGGAAGCTGTTTCAGCTTTTTCGGAAAACTATATTTTTGACAAAAATGCTCATATTAAAATAACATAATTACATAGTTTGTCCCTTTATAAACCTAAAAATCTGCTGGAGCCAAGAACCCTAGCCGTCAGACTCCCTTCTGTAAGAAAAGGTATTTTTCTTTTCAATTTTTGTATGCATCTCTTGAACCACATTTTAGAAGAAAATTTTTTTTAATCCTTTTCCATACCTTCCAAAATCAATCTATTATTTTTTTTTTATCATCAACCTCGCGGCCCACACTGAGGTCCTCCTCGAGCGTGGACCACGAAGAAGAGCCCCTGGACCGCGAAAAATTATTTTATGAGAAATTATGGAAAATTATTATGGAAAATTATTTTATACTAATAATTATATATTTTGTACCTTTATTTTTTATTATACTATAAATATAATATCATATTATATTATATCATAATACATTAATATGTTATGTTAAATAATTTAATATTATGTTATATTATGGAAAATTAATTTATACTAATAATTATAATATTTTATACCTTTATTATTGTATTATACTATAAATATTATATTATATTACATTACATTATAATACATTAATATGTTATTTTAAATAATTTAATATTATGTTATATTATGAAAAATTAATTTATAATAATAATTATAATATTTTATACCTTTATTATTGTATTATACTATAAATATTGTATTATATTACATTACATTATAATACATTAATATGTTATTTTAAATAATTTAATATTATGTTATATTATGAGAAATTAATTTATACTAATAATTATAATATTTTATACTTTTATTATTGTATTATACTATAAATATAATATATATTACATTATATCATAATACATTAATATGTTATGTTAAATAATTTAATATTATGTTATATTACCAAATATTAATTTACTCTAATAATTATATTACTATTATGCTATATTAACATAATATTATTTTATATTACAATAATATTATACTATATCGTATATTTATGTATTAATTTATGTTATGTTTTATTATGTTCTGTTGTATAATACTATGCAATGTCCTTTATGGTAATTTTGTCATACAAAAGTACTTTCTCAGTTTGTTTACCAAACACAAAATAAAGTACCACAACACTTTACGAATGTAGTTACCAAACAACAAACAACTTTTTATAACAGCTCTACTTCAGACAGCTCTACTTCAGACAGCTCTACTTCCAACAGCTCTACTGCCAACAGCTCCCCCAAACAGGGCCTTAGTGTGGTGTATACAAAGTAGACTATGAGCCTAGTAAATTTTAAGGTTTGACTAGGTCTTTCTATAATGATTGTTCCAAGCCAGCATCAAAATTGGCCTACATCAAGGCCTATCAGTACTCCTCAACTCCAAGCTATCTTCACATACACAATTTAGCATATAATAATATTTCTCCTTTCATCAACTAAAGCTACATTACACATGCTACCCTTTTAAGACAAGTGTACACTGTACAGGTTGGACTTAGTTGGAAAGGTAGGTGTTTGGCATGTCCCTTGCTCGCGAAATTGGAAGTTGGATTGTGGCATGGGGACAAGATTGTTCCCCATGCTAGTTAATGCCATACATGTCATTTGAGGTGTTAAGTATAGTCTGCAATGTTCCAAATGAATAAAATAATGACTGGTTTGAACAAGGTATAGCTAAGCAACATCAGATGTCAAAAGTGTGTCCCCACTCCCCTCCCCTCAACCCCAACAAGAAAAAAAAGGTGAAGAGAATGTTGACATGAAGGTTTGGTAAAACTAGGAAGCATAGAATGAAAAGTGAGAAATACTGTAGAAAACATAGAAGTGGCACAAGACAATTATCAAAAACTGATCAAAATGTCATAAACAAGTGCATGGAAATTGGACAAAGTGCAGTTTAGTAGAGGTGCTATTTTCCATTGAAAAACCCAGGAGGAGGAGAATACCTGGGCCAGCATGAATGGAAGTAGCTCATAAGGATTTAGCAAATCTCAATATAACAACAAATGGTTGCCCTTAAAAGAAATATTGGTATAAGACTTCATAGAGCCAAGGATTGATATTGATGGTCATAACCATACCATGTTAGAAAGAGCTTTAGCAAAGACCGAATGCTTTCTGTAAGCAAGCAAAACTTTATATTATTAAGGTTCATGAACAAAAATTGGTTGTTTTAGAAGTGTTTTAAGTGATTGTTTATCAGGTCCTAAACATAATCTTCCTATTGCTTCTTTCTCATACTCTGTTTTTTATTATATTTTGTGACAAGAAGTCTAGAACATATATAGCACTAAACAGTTTCATATAATCTCATTATGCCATTGTAGTTGGTCCAAATACTGGTTCTACCAAAATTTGGTCTATTCGAGCTTCAAATCAATACTGTTCACTATCTCAGACTAATGCAAAATGATTTGACAGATTTGCAAGGGCACAAAGCTTATATCTGCTTAACAAAGAATATACACACAACAAAAGTCCAGATGATGAATGCACCATTTCTTGAATGTTAAAATAACAGATAAACTTTGGCACAGAGAAGCAAGTATAGCTCATTTATATGTGATAAGCCTACAAAAAACAATTAGTTCAGAATTTATGTAGTAAATTTCACTCTGTTTCAGCTTCAAATTAAAGCATGCAAAATATTGATATTAAGAAAATTATAGCTTATTATTATCTCTTCCCACTTTCAATCACAGCAAGAACTTCTCAATACATATGCCAAAACTAAGACAATTAAACCAGAATTCTGAACTTAGAAGTTAAGGAATAATGACCTCTGTCCAGTGCTATGAAAATGCTCTGCGGAAAGTCATTGAACTGTACATTTCTCCAAGAACCTATGGTGTAAACTTCATCTCAGCATTTGAAGCAGTTTTTATCTGGCAGGAACCTTTAACATCTTCATCAGTCACTAGCATGATCCCAATAGGATATCTATTTACATAGATCACCATATGTGCAGCCAAAAACCTGTCACAGTTATTTCAAAAAAAAAAATTATGGTCCATAGTTATTATTTTAACCCTAGCACATACATAAAGAAATCAAGCAAGAAGAGTAGTATATTAACCAGGGCACACCCCAAAGAACAGAGAGAGAAAGAGAGAGAGAGAGAGAGAGAGAGAGAGAGAGACCAATTTAATTTTACCACTATATCTGACCTCCTAAATGAAGCAAACTGGAGCACATGCATGTGAATGCCAACATTTCCTTGAAATATAACATTTATACGAATTTCACATGAAGAACCAAAAGTGATAACACGGTTAACACCACAATGGCGACCATGCATGGTTAATTAAAATATCAGGGGCAGACACTTGACTGTTAACTCTCCATGAATAAGCTCTTTTTTACTCTGAAAATATTCGATCATTGTTGCATGTCAGGAGCAGCTGCAGAAACAGACTTCGGTGACAGCGGGCAACTCAAGCTCTAAAAGTCAAAAATAGAGAACGCCTTCTCAAACAGTGCAAATTCTGATGAAATGATTAAGAAATTACTTTATCAGTTGCTACTTCTTTTAAGGAATACACATCATAAGAACTCAAGAGAAAATTGCAAAACAAACATATGATTCAATCATGACCAATACATTGCCAAAATATATCTGCAACATAAGTATTACATACATTTGAAAAAATATAAAGCAGGTGCAAGAGCTAGAGCAGAAATTAAGAGGGGGTATAACCGATGCAAAAGATTCCAGCAACTAGAAGTTTAATGAGCAACTATGAGATAATGTTATATCATACAAAGCAACTTAAAGTATAACAAAAATCTACCAGACATACACATCACAAGAATATAGAAATTAGAATCTTGAGAACCCCGCATCTAATGAAATTCTTGAGTAAATAAATGCAGCTTGCCAACACATGTACATATATATTGCAAAAAGCCCGAGGAAAAAAAATACTAAATAAACTGAATACCTACAGTGGGACAGGAATATGCATTTCAAAATTTATAAGAAGTGCTTTGAAATCCAGCATATTACCTGTTGGTCGACAAGAGAAAACCCTCGGATTAAACTCAGATGACTCATGGAAAGAAAAGTTATATTTGCAAAATGGCAATTCACATCTTACATTCTAAAGACAAGATACTTCAGATTTAGGATCTTAGAAATCCGCATTCAATGAAGTTCCCGGGCACAATGATATAACTTATGACCACATCAACATATAAATTACAAATGAAAAGGTGAAAAAAAATACTGAAATTAACTGACTGCCTACAGTTCCACAAAAATATAGATTTCAAAATTTATATGATGATCTATGAACTCATACACGTTACTAGTTGGTTGACAAGAAATGGCCTTGTGATTTAAACTAAGATGATCAGCACCAAAAAGAAAAGAAAGAAAAGGAAAGAAAAAGAAAACACAGAATAATTCAAAAGTTTGGCATATCCTACACATCATTATGGTACCAGATAACACTTTCTATATTCAAGTGCATAAGCACGAAAATGAAGATTGTCCTTAAAACCATGACAAGTTCGGAAAAGTGCCTTAAAATCATCTTAATTTTTTACTCTTTTGACAGGAAGTGCAGTGCTATAATAGGTAATAAAAAGTATAGACCTACCATAAAAGCATGGGGAACCAATAAAGGTGTCAAACATAGAAACCTCCTTAAAAAAAAAAAGGAAAATGGGGCATAGCAATGTGTATGAATACATATGTAAACCGCTAAAACAAATTGTGAAATGATAATGTGTGGATGCCGGCAAACTCCTACTTTAGCAACTTTAAGCAAGAGAAAACAAAATGGGTTTTACTAGATAAAAACAAAAACAAGTGCCTTTAAGTCCAAACCTACTTGTCGCAATAATCTTTGCAAAAATAAAACAGACAACACAGAGTATTTAAAATGTATTCCCATCAATACAAAGCAATGGTTTTCAGCACTATCAAGCTAGAGCATGTTCAAGATTGATACAATGAAAGACTATAATGTGCTCAAACACAAGATTGTCAACTGTGTTTATAGTTCACTATTTTCCAACTGTCCATGCTTTCATTTCACAGCTACCATTGTTAGTTCTTGCTAGCCTTATGTTTTCTGCATCACAAGGCAGTACCATAATTCTTGCTCTTCCAATTTATTGCATTTCTATCTCCACTATAGCATCTAGAAATACTGGAATAGTGTGAACATAATCCTTAACATGGATACATGATACCTTGAAACACATGCTACGAGCACATTTGCCAAAAAAGTGAAAAGGTTGGATCAGAATATAATTTTTAGTAATTTAAATGTAGTAGGACAAGCACGCTGCTAGTTGCTTAACTACCCAATATAAACTTGAAGATAGCCTGAAGACCTTGCAACTTAGAATGGTTATATAACCCAAGACAATCAGCTAATGCACAGTTTTAATTATGAAATAAAAACTTCATAATAACCCCCATGATTGACAGACACCTGAATGCCTAGATTCTTGCCAAATACTAGGATTTTCTTCACAACAAAGAATCTCAAATACAAGCCAACACTTACAATCCATAGGCTTCCTTAGTACCTTTTCTTTTAACCAAATCATATTCTGGGATCTTTGTACCATGGCGATAAAATAATAAATAACTTTTTTCTACTCCTTGCTGATGATCCATTTAGCAGGATGTTTTCACATAAAAACATAAAAAACATAAATAGACAGATGCATATACCATGCTAATTGTATCGAGGAAGAAAGACAACTTACAAATAAATTAGCCGAGCAGAGGAGTGAATCTTTGCCATATTTGGGCCCTTCAAATGGCCATCATTTATTTGTCTATGAGAGGTCCGCATAGGTAAATACATAGAAAGGTAGAAACAGAAATACATGTCCCATAATTCTCTTTCATCAGGTTCAGAAAAAGGAGAAAAAAATCAACATATGATACTTATGTCCCCATGACATCTGCATCCCATGAAACATAGAAGAGTTGCTTCAGGCATCTCAAGAACTGAATTTTCAGCGAGATCAAAAAACATAGACCTCTTCTATGAGAATAGTTCAAGAGAAAACAGATCCCCCAGTATTTTGTTTCTGAATTAAAAAAACAAGATTTGATTCCCCAACCTTGAATTTGCGAATCAGCGCATCAAAAGCTATAATCAGTTCTTAAAGAAATATGAGGCTCTTAGAAGTATGCTAGAGCTTGTATTTCCGGTTACCATAACAAAGGCAGGGAAACAAAGAGAGGACATTGGAGTAATCCTAATTCTATGATATACATTTCACTGCAACTAAAAATTCTTAATTACAAATGTTCTTACTAGATACATATACTTCTACTAAAGCTTAAATGTAACTCTACAAATGCATTCAGTCCGCTTGATCTCAGAGTCTATATTCTCAAAGTGATAGTCGAGTATCAGACTGCCAGTCATGCTAAATACTTTCCCCATCATTATTGTTCCTCTGAATATTTTCTCCTTCCTGTATATTGGTAGGTATATCATACACAGAATTTTCTCACAAGTTTAATACAATTATAACCAGTGCCTAATAATCTTACAGAATGTTGTTTTGTTTTTCCCAAATGTTATAAGTGAATTTGTACTAGAAGAAAATCCAAAATCCAAAGCAGATAGAATACATCTCATCCTTAAATTCGAAGGTTTACAACCCAAACTACAATCCGCAGCTGCAAAAGAGCTTCCAGGTGCTATGAATCACAAAAGTTTAGAACAGTATAATTAAACAATGAAAACATAGACAACAGATGCTTCCGAATCACAACTGAACTTTCTCCAGTACATGCCGTGTTTGCCCTGACCATTAACACTCATCACCGAGGAAGTTAATAAGAAGAGAACTACTGGATTAATATGTTTGATTTCAGAAAGATTTTTTACAGCTCCAAAAGTCTTGTAAGTTGTGATATTTTCATCTTGAATCTATAGAAGCACGATTTTTGATTGGCTTTTGTTGACTAATTCATTTTGAATTTTCATCAAGAGACCACAAAAGAGAAATTATTTGAATCATCACATATTAAGTTTGACATTTTATTTTTTTACGACCACCAAATAGTATCTCTAGATCCAGATCTAGGAAAACCATTAAAATGACCTCTCTCCTTAAAAGGATGTCCAGAAGCTTCGGAAGTTTTCAAACTTGTTCAGTAATGATTTTTTCAGATTTTTGGTTTTGGCAGAATTATAATGCTAACGGGCTACTGCTATGTGAATCATCACTAAAAACTGCAGCTGGTGTTTTATTACCATCATGGGTCACAAAATTGCAGCTGCAAAAGTAAATTTTTGCACCAAGAAAAGTTGATAGAGATCTAATTCTCCATACATTTGTTTGACTGTTTCAACTACCTTAACTCGGGTATTTTTTCAGCTGAAGATTAAGATCAATCTTCTATGTCGGCAAATATAAGATACGGGTCTGAAAGATGTAAAAAGTTCTAGAAAGCAAGCTATTTTGCAAGGCTTGCCACATGTATTAGATCAGTTTAGGACACTTGACATCATTTGCTAAGAAAACATGCTAAAAAGTAAGCCTTTGATTTGTGCTCATCAATTTCTGAAATTCTATGGACTACTGACATGCTTGATAGGTGTAGCTGCGACTCTGGAATAAACAATCTTTGTTAGAATAATCCTAGACAATTTAGATAAGAATTCAATCATGTTCATCAAATCTCAGATGCTAAACTTGCATACATACAGAATCCATCAACCACCAGATTAGCCTGTAACTTAGGCTGCTAATCAGTACCTAAGCTATCGAAATAGTATGCTCTGACAAAACGAATCAAATACAGCTCTAACAAGGGACACGATAGTATGCCCTCATTAAACACACCAAACACACTTTCCTTAGAATACCATTAACAATTAGTACTTGACAGGCCAACATCATACATGCATTGCATCAGGGAGGGTGGTATACATTGTGCCTATGCTTGGTAACATTCATCTAGTGCAGAGATATGTAATAAATAATTTAAGGATAAACAAATGCTAACTAGGACAGACTCAATGTTATATCTTAAACTGTTAAAATAGCAATAATAGAGGTGTAAAAACATGTTTAAACCTTTAAATATATTTTTAATTCTTATGACCATGCCAAAACCTACGAACCCATCACAATTTATACATATTCATGCATACATATGATACAATATTTTCTTGAAAACTGTGAAATTATATAAGCCACATTAATACAAACGACATTATAATGGCAAGATGATATCATCAATGAAACTGAATATACAATATATGCATCCAATAAGTTCAGGTAGATTAAGTGTATCAGTTATGCATGCTTATGAATCAATACTTTGCAATTACGAAAGAGTAACAACCAACTTAATATTCATTGATGAGTCGTCAACATAATTTTGCTTCCTACAACACAGTACGTAATACACATGAAAGTTTTAAATCATTGATTGCAGCTGCCACTGATATTCCCCTTGTGCAAAGAGTCCCTAGTAGATGCATTTTAGATCTCTTATTCAAAGCACTTTTGATCAGAATATTTCAAACCAGTACAAGGATATGGACTGCTAAAGGTTATCAGGCCAAAATAGTGTTTAACTACACAACACTCAAAATCAAATCACCACTTCAACCATCTTTAGAAATTACAAGATGATGAGCCAAATTATTATACGAAACAAAGGATGGCATGCAATTATTCCTCATGTATTTATATAGACATAGATGAGAAAGATATTAATTTATATTGCATTCTTGACTTGTCAAGGAACTCAATGATAATTTTTTTAAAACAGTAACAATTTGGCTATGTTACTATGATTCAAATGGTAAAGGGGCAAAGCTCCTAAACGTCAAAAATGTAACAAATCTGCTATAGGTATGCATCAAATCCAGAAGTATGTTAAATATCAGAATAGCAGAAACAGCTCAATGAACACAAATTTATTTACTAAAAGTTGCTAAAAGGGCTCAGTTTTGGCTTTAAGTGGGAAAAAGTCGAGCAAAAGGCCAAAAAGAATATGAATCGAAGTGACAGAAGAATTTCAAAGATATTAAAAACTTACTACCAAGGAAATGAGCATAGAGATTACAAATAACCAAAGGCATTCAAAGAATTATCCTATACACCATAAAGGGTAAAATCTGCAACTAACCACTTCTGATAAGTATGAGTATTGGCTTTGCTTGTCCCTCGTGATAATCATTTGCATCGATTTATACTATCTTGCTTCCAAATTGAGGCCTTGCAACTTCTAAAAGTAAACTTGCATGAAATATGGAATAATAAAACTATTGCTCAGTACCAATGATAACATGCCACCATTTTCCTTGTAATAAACTGCTAACCTTGTGATGAGAAATTCAACATTTCCTATAAACTCTTGCAGACATTAACTTGATCTTGCCATGAGTTTAGGTCATGGTGCTCTCAACAATCATGCATACCAATCAAGATAAATAGTCCATTGGTCCCTTTTATTTCCAAATGCCATTGAAGTTTTCACTTTTCAATGTCTCTCTCACACACACTCTCTATCTCTCTCTCTCTCTCTCTCTCTCTCTCTCTCTCTCTGTGTGTGTGTGTGTGTGTGTGTGTGTGTGTGTGTATGTATATGTATATATGTGTGCATACAACACACATATGTATATGCACGCACTTACATATGTAAGTGTGTGTCACTGTGTTAAAGAGCACCTTCCATGAAGCTTACTGATGGTAGATTGGCCGGGGCTCTGCCTTTCATGTGTATGCTACCAGGATGCTTCATTTTTGAGTTGTTTATGTAAGTGCGTGTCACTGTGTTAAAGAGCACCTTCCATGAAGTTTACTGATGGTAGATTGGCCGGGGCTCTACCTTTCATGTGTATGCTACCAGGATGCTTCATTTTTGAGTTGTCTGGAAGTGTCAACACTTTTGGAACGGGATACTCCACTTGTAAGTGTCCTGCTAATGGTAGCAAAAAAGTGTCTGCACTTGGCACTTTTTTTCTGGAGTGCCATGCAGAGAACTCATAGTTCTAAATGTTGGAATTTTCAGTTAAGTGTCCTTAAGTTTTTTTTTTTTTCTTTGGGTCACTTCAAGCAAAGTTTATTTAAGATTATATATATAGTTTAAGCAATATCATTGTATTTTAAATATAAATATATCACAATAAGTTATCAATCTAAGTATCTCAACGCATCTTACAACTAGCAAATAAATTCAAAAACTTGCAAACTCGTGGCTATTTAATTCATTTATTTGCTAAATAGCATCTATAACTCTAGGTTTCTTTTTCGCTTTTCTGAATAAGCATCAAAAGCTACAAACACACGCTACACACACCACACACGCGCACACATTGTGTCCCATGCCTGTGATTGAAACTTGGACACTTGGCACCCATTACAAGTGTCTAGGTAATCCATGCACCAAAGAAAGTATATTTTATCTAGAGAAGAAGAAACTACAAGAATAATAATATTAAGTCTAAGTGTGGAGCCACTAAATTTTGAAGAAATAAAGACAAATTTAGTTCCGAATCTTTATTGATCTTTCTCCAAGGATAACAAAGAGTGGAATTACCACTAAATTCAAGCAAATATTGACTCAAATTCATGCCAACTTTCACTGATGTTTCCTTCTGCACTACATCCATAGTGTCTAATAAGAGATGCAATGAATACCTCATAAACTCTTATAGACACAACACATGAACCATAACTAATGAAATCTAGAAAAACCAAAATTAAACCATGAATCTCCTAAACATTTTACGACTCAAACACGAACTATAGGGTACCTAACAAAAAAACTGTTTAACTGTACTTTGACTTATTGACTTGGACTAAGATATGAATTCTCCATAGCAGCTGCTGCAGAAGGGCAACTGATATAATAAGGGTAAGAAGTAGGTAGAGATCAATATTTGCATGAATTTAGTGGAACTGATATGATAAGTGCAAGAAGTGGGTAGAGATCAAGAGTCTCTAACAATGAAGAAGGGCATTGGTCCCACAATATGAAATGTCTCATTAACTAGTTTGTATAATATCATTATCCACTTGGGCTTATTTTAAATGTGCAAAATTGTATATACAGCAGCTTACCCAAAATTACATGATTATTTGGCTTTCAATAAGACTAAGATACATATGTTTACAATACAAATACCTACTACTATTCATTTGAACAAAAATCAAGGTAACATATATATATGCACGTGTGTGCACGTATGCTTACCACAAATAAATATGGATTACACTAAACATTAAAACAATAGATCTTCGGTATAAGATTGAAATTTAATTTAATAATGTACATCAATCAAAATTGGAGATTCACATCATCGATCATGATCTATACCATTAAAGATACCTAAAAATTAACAATCATATAATTTGGTAGTATCCTACCTAAGCATCAAGTGGGCGGAAAAAATGGACAATGCCTAACAATTCTAGAGCCCTAAAATACAAAGAGGTCATACGAACTGAAAATTCACACCATTGATCTTGATCTACATATCTCAAAACATCTATAGACCATAATTAGATTATAGCAAGAAGACGGACCATTCAATTAAAGCCATTTATGTTTGCCCTTAATGCTAATACCATGTTATTATAAATGTCGGTATACGGTACGGTATGAGACAGCGAAGCATACCGAGTTTTAGCACGATACGAGAATGTGTGCCGGTATGGTATGGTACGCCGGTGCGGCATGGTACCAACTAGTACAACAAACCTCGTTACCTAAACTGCAAAGTTCAATAATTCAAGTTGCTAAATGAAAATATAAACCATTGGATGTCATGTATAAGTTTTAAGCCCATACGTACAAAAAGGCAGGTTTTGGACAGCATCACTCCAGCATCACTCCTCCCACTAGATGTGATCTATAAGGTCTAATGGTACGATACAATGTATAATTCTAAGACAACTTCATGCATAGGCTAGGGTCCTCCAACACATGCTTCGGCTTGGGGTCTCCAACACATGCTTGGGCTAGGGGTCTCCAACACATGCTTTATTGTATGTAGCATTTTCAATCTTCTAAATCACATCTAATGGTTTACATTTCCATGTTTCCACATTGATCATGTACTTGTATGGGTGTATGGAGCCCTCCTTTACACTTTGTATAATAACCATGCTCCACTCCCCAAAAAACACATGCACACACATATATTCGAATGCGTGGTTGCAATCAACATATATTACAACAATTTCTTTGAGGAAAGACCTACAAAAAGCCCATGGAACTTCAACCAAGATGATTGACATGTTTGGACAAATAGGATACTAAATTTAGAACCTGTTAATCATATGACATTGGTATATTAATCATGAAATTGGTACAGACTGGTATTTGATATGGTCTAACCCAGAAAGAGTGGAAGCTCCAACATCAAAGCAAAAACTAATGCATGTCTAGATCAAATCTAACTATCTCAAACATAAAAAGGCAAATGAAATTTAAAGACATCCATAATGGGGATACTTCTGCCTAGTGGTTTCCAATTAGGACAGTCTCAAGCAAAACAATATCCACAAATATTATCGGTTGGCATAAAAACATCAGAAAGAAAAACACCCAATGGACCACTGCAAGTAAAATCACAAACTTTGTCCTCATCTCATGCCTATTTTGCTTCCACCCAGATATTTCTACTCTGTAGTTAACTGAATTTGACTTGCAAAGCCTCCAACAGTCAATGAAGACAAAGTGCTTCATCAATTAAGACACAAATATACCAGGAACAAAATTCTTCTGAACATTATCATTAACAACGTTGAATTGAAACAAGAGCTGTATTCAATTCAGAAATATACAGAGGTTAGAATCACATTCTCTAATTGTGTAAATAACATGGGCTTACGTTTAGCAGTGATTAGCCTGCTTGATGAATTGTCAAGGGAAAAATTAAAATGTACAAAGCTTTGCCAAAGGCAATGTTAGGTCCGGTCACCATCTTTAATGGCAAGTGCCCTTTTAGAACTCAATCGGAAGGAAAGGACCACCTCCACAAATATCAGTATTGCAAGTCCCCAACTTCCACATCATACAGGTAAGCTGAAATGAAATTAAAAGAAAAAAGCACAAAATGTTTTGAAGTGAGATTCTTCTACAAAATATTCTTGCTGTAAAAGGTAATGTACAAATTTCAACAGTAGTTTCAGAAAATGAAGTAAGCATCAGCTGCATATTATTAAAACTTACCACAAAACACTAACATATTCACCGTTAAGCTGGCCTCCAACAATTAAGAGCAGGAGCATCAGGCCTGCATGGCAGCACCTGGGGAAGACCATGGCCTGTATAAATTCAAAAGATACCAAATCAATCACAATATGATGACAATAAAAAATTGAATTTGCCAAATTCCCAACTTGCAAATCAAAACAACCTGGAATTGAAGCTCCAGAAGGCATGTGAGAATTCAAATGAAGCTGAAAACCCACAGAATTAGAAGATGGTCTTTCCATGTTAGTCCTCAAAATTCCTGCCAGAAGAATGTCAAACATATTCAGAATTTGACCATCCTATGGTTAAAACTACTAAATTAAAGCTTTTGCTTGTCATATTTAACAGGTTTATTCAACTGTGAAAACAAGATATTCATTTTCAGAGCAACATTTTATACCACATACCATCCTGCATAAAAGAAGTTGCTGAGCTTCTCCCTCCAGATACCCAAGCATTATGATGATTATCTGGACTAAAATCACTGGAATGCACTCTCCGTTGTTCATCAGAAGCAAAATGCCTTCGACTACCATGATGGGATGAGAAGGTGTAAGGATTATATGGCTGCTGCATATTTTGACTCATAGGGTTAACATGTGAGAAATGATTTGGTGGTGTTTGTGCAGGGGGGAATGGATGATTTGGGGGTGTTTGTGTAGGGGGAAGAGGATGGTAAGGTCTTTGGTGGAAGGGCACACTTCCTTGTTGAAACTGCTGACCGGAATGGGAAGATTGAGATGTTAAATACATGTCATTATGCCCATATTCATATTGCCTTGAGGAACCAAAGTTTGTTATAGGTTGTGTGTTGCAGATGCCACTTGTCATGAAGTTAGCAGGCTGCTGCAGAACCACTTCACTTTTCAAAGCAGCATCTTCCTGGCCGTGGAAGGCAGCATTCCCAGTCATCTGGGCTAGTTGATTGCCCTGCATACAGAAGAAAGAGGCTAAAGATACTATATAAAAAGCATAAATCCAAGCTACTAATCAATACACTTACACTTGAGGTCGTGCAATATTCTTGTATAGAAGGATGATATAACAATGATGTCGGAGATGAAGACACCATGGGTGGGGGTGGTGGGAGAGATGGCAAGGGTGGTGCTGCAGATAATGGTGGGGGTGGGGGTGGCGGTGGAGGAGATGGTGATAATGGTGGTGGTGATGGTGGCGGCGGTGGCGGTGATGGAGGCAAGGGTGGTAGTGGAGGTGGAGGATCCAAAGGCAATGGAGGTGGATCTAAAGGCAATGGAGGAGGGCCCACAGGTAGACAGGGAAGCTCAGTTTGATCAGCCAACGCTGGTTCAAAAGCTATGTCAGAGTTATGATGCTGAGATTCCAGTTCTAGGCGATCATTCTTTAGTATACTTTTCTCATCTTTAGATAACATGGACACATCTTCCATTTCAAGCTCGCCATCCACATCCTCCAGTATGTGATGATGTCTGTCACTTGGAGTACAGGCACAAGTATCTAGCTCTTCTGAAGCACCAACAGCTTCAACCGGCAATTCATTGCCAGTGTCCCTGCATGGACCACTAGGAAGATCTTCTTCCTCATCTTCAAAAACATGGTAAGATAAAAGGCCAGGCAACTGAAAAGTTGCATTGCTGAAAGAACAGAATACAAGAACATGTAAAAAGATTCAAAACATGGAATCAAAGGATAAAAGAAACAAACAGATTCTTGAGTACTAGGAAACAAGCATTACATAAAAAAAGAAAATAATAACATGACAAAGAAATTTAAGTAATCATGCAATTACCAGTCTAGTTTGCAGCCTATGCTTTATTATATACATACATAAAGAACATGACCTCCAATATTTGTTTCCTCTCTCTAGCTTGTTCTTAGACTCTCTAGCAGAAAAGTAAAGGATTCGAATTCCCTTGCGTATTGGCGATGTCTGTGTATGTTGGGCAACTTAGTAAACAACAAAAGAATAGGGGAAAAGGGGGAAGGTTGTGGGAAGGTTGACACTTCTTTGGTGTATTGAACATTGACTTTTCATCCTAACCTAAAGTACCATGTGCATCGCTTACCATGGGATTACAGCAATCAATGGAATCATGTGCCACACAATTCACATATATACAAAAGTCATGGAAAACATGTGACCACAATCATCTATTGCATATAAGAATCATCACACGTGATGAAACAATA
Organism: Phoenix dactylifera; assembly: GCF_051530095.1. NCBI lineage: Eukaryota > Viridiplantae > Streptophyta > Magnoliopsida > Arecales > Arecaceae > Phoenix > Phoenix dactylifera. Next base: position 19,669,341 of record NC_143205.1, read on the forward strand.
GTTACCATGATACCAATAAGGTGCACTTAATAAGCTAAATGTTGCTAATTGAATTAAAGCACAACTTATGTCTTAAATCTTTGCTTTAATTTAATAAATCTTACTCATTATCATCAAACCATAAGCTTGAGTAAGTGACACATGATTGCCAATCTGTGCATGCCATGAATACAACTGGATGGGAAAAAAAAACCTTCATTATATAAAGATGTGGTATTGGGCAAACAAATGTGTCGATTCCAGGCAACGAGTACCAAAGAACACAGAATGGCAAGAGGTGATATGCTCAATGTTCTTGTTACGAACATTACAAAATGGAACATTTCATACAAATCTTAATTGCAACATTGTAATACAAAGCCAAAAACATAACACAAAAGTAACATGTCGGTTTTGATGGCTTTTCCAAACCAAATGGATCTTAAAATTAACAGCACATTCTAGATCCCATTCCAATGTTGAATCTTAATTGAAAAGGGTATTATCATAATGAGGTGACTAGCAAAAGCACAGAAGTTATGAAATTTCTTTGGTGCAGAGTATTTTTTTTAAATATACATAGAAAAGGTATTCTATACACCAGAATGCATGCAAGCACGCGCACACACACACAAGTATAATGTTAGATATGTACATATGTTTAACTTAGTTTAAATAATATTAAGTTAGGGGCATATTAGGAACACCATTTGCATTGGGTTTTTTTTCTCATCAAAATTGTGTGTCTACATAAAAAGTAAAGACAATATCACATTTATCAATTTAACACCATCAGCATAACCTCAACTACATATATCAAGTTGAGTCAGAGGAGACACTGGGTTATTGGCTGAGATAATTAACGTCTGTGCAATATGGATGGAGGTATCTAGAGCCAAGGATCCATAGGTAATGGCCCAAATGATAGAAAAAAAATATATAAGAAACACTGGGAGTTAATATAGTACTGAAAGATGCAACATCTTTTCTAAGAATTTTGGATTTGGGTAATCATGGAATAAACTAAACCCTAGTTGCAATCAAAAGTCTAATTAGACAGCTCAAAGTCTTACGCTCTCAGTAATATACACTAGATCCATTTTTGTTCTGTTTAAATGTACAATCAATTCATTCCAAATCATACACATTAATTTTGATGACTTAGTGCATCACTTTATTTAAATCAAACATTCAGCTACTAGTGTTGCCAAGCATGCTGGCTACTGGCCAGCATGGCACATGCCAAGAAGTGCTGAACAAAAGTGTTTAAGAAACATAATAATCAAGAAGATAACTTCTTATAATTAAAAATAAAAAGAAAGAACTAAATGACTGCTGTGATAACCCAGTACTGGTGTTGGCACTTCTTGGCACAGTATCCGTAACCCAGCACAAATGGGCACGAGCCAGCACTTAAAATCTAGGTTCAAATTATGAATCACTAAATTCCAAAATATATCCATTTTCAAACCTGCTACTATTAGGAAAAAAGGAATCACTAATCACTCACTAGCATTTCAGCCGGACCTAACTCAATCAAATGGTAAATTTAGCCACTAAACCAATACACTAGATGGCTAGACAATATGGAATTAGCATATTAAAATGTAAGGAATTCGATTAATATGTACAATAACAACCTTCCATACTCGTCAACAAGCATTCCTTCCATTTCTCTGATTGGATCATCCACAGAACGTTCAGCTCGAGAAGGGCGTCTGAGAAAAAATCCATCATTCGTGTCGTCATTCGGAACATCAATGTCATCCATGTACTGACGTAGTAGTGATTCAGGTAGAATTTTCCTCTCAAGCCACAACCTTAAGACCTGGGGGAAAGAAAACAGTTACTTCCTCCAACAAACACAACCTCTTATTAGCAGAATATTAGTAACCCAATTAGGCCACTTTGTGTATTTTAAAAAATTGCCAAAGACTAGGTCTGCCACCAGTCCGCCCCTCCCAAGACCGCAGTTATCAGGGCTATAACTGGGTAATGACTTTTTTAATTAGCAACCGAATTACCTTGAGGCACTGGCGACGATTCTCACGAGCACTGGCTCCAGGCGGAGCTGCAGCACCCAAAAGACGTGGTAATGCTGCTTGCACAGTAGGAACATAGGAAGCTCCAGCAATGCCTGAACATTTTAAAAATGCTTCAAGATTTTTTTAAAAAAAATAAATCCATCCATTGGTTATCATATTAGATCCAGAAGCATGCACCAAAGTGTAAGGTTGTGGATTGCATTACAAATTATGGTTTGATCCAAAATTATATTGAGTGTAAATACATTTTCACGGAAGCTACAGGAGTTCTTCCATAGATGCACCAACCTTTCTGGTTATGTGAACATTGAGTGATGGAATCCACAAGAAAAAAGAGATCAATTCTACGATGAAAGCTGGTTTCACCCTCCAACTTCCGAATGAGAAGCTCTACAATCTGCAGAAGGCATGAACTTTTACAGTGGGTAAACATTAAAATGTTTCAGACCACAAAAAAGGGACAAAGCATATATTTTATAGACAACTTTCAACAAAGAACCATTACTATCAAATCAAAAAACTAAAAGGTACCCAACTTAATTTTGAAAAGAAAGCCCTGACTAAAATTAATTTTAAGCTCAAAAGCACTTAACAAACATCCTTAATTTGTCAATAAGCAAATTGATAAACTTGTCCCACTGATAAAATCCAAATAGAAAATACAAAAGCAGCCATCAAACATTACCATTCAAAGGAAAGTGAGAAACTATCACCCTAACAAAGATCCTTATTAGTAATTGCAAGTAAATATATAATGAGCTTGATAGCATATTGATCATATAAAGGGTGGAACACACTTAAATGCAAGCTAGTGCATGCAGTCGGCTTCATCAAATGTGCATTTATACCCCCCCACCCCATCCCTCAAAATTATTACAAAAAAAAACATATACAGAGAGGATAAAGGGGAGGGTTTGAGAGATAAAATGTTTGCAATGAGACATGACCACACAAGCTTGCCTACCTCACCAGCAATGCCATATTTGGCACAATCAATCGCGAGGCGGGTTGCGCGTCCAATACTATCTTTTGTCCTCGAAAGTGTTTCTAGCATTCCTTCCAAAGCATCACGTGCAACAGCAGCTTCAGTACCACCACTCAATGACCCGCCAGGTGGCCTATGTTCAGAACTAAATTTGTGCTCGCATTCTTCGAGTTCCACTTGATTTGTTGATGACAGTTGTCGAGCAAGTACAAATGGAGAATCAGAAGGTGCAAATGTTCCCTTTGCATCCTTCTGAACCGAATTCCCTGATGGCAAGGGAATGGAAGAAGCAGGACTTGGGCTCCTTCCCTGTATCAAAGGTGGTGTCGAGACTGAACCACGAAAAGCATTTTCCTGGGGTAGACAATGAGACTGTGCCTGTCTCCTCTTTGCTTGAGCAGCTGCAATTAGATGTTTCATTGACTTGAACGAATCTGTAAATTTGGAATCAGTTGATAAACTTGCTGGTTTGTCTTGTTTAGCAGTTTCTGATCTGCGATCAGACAATAATAAAACCAATTGATTAAAGTAAAGCAAGTATTCACCAAACCTACGTACAATATCAAACAAGGGAAAGTAGCAATTTACATACCGTTCTCCTGCTAGAACATCCTTCTCAGTGTTATGCTCAGCTGAAAAATTAATGGCATATCTATTCTCAGCATCCACAGACATCTGCATATTGGATTTAGAATTGATCTTCAACATCTCTGACTTAGATGATGACCTATTCTTTTCTGTAGTAGCTTGATTATGAGCGCGGGATGAGCTCTCAGGAGTCTGGTTTGAGAGTTTAGATGAAGAACTTTGTGCTTTCTTTACTGAAACTGAACATGAAGTTTTTGATTGGGGTTTGATGGATTTATGCTCTGACAACTTGGCTGTCTCACCTGGGCCAACAGATGTTTTGGGTGAAATGATGGTTTTCCTAACCTCATTAGATGAAGATTTCTGATATTCTGGCTTCCCAGGACTAGGAGATACAAGTAACCCAGATGGTTTTTCAGCCTCTCTTGCCCTAATTTTGCCAGGACAAGGAGATGCAGAATCATTCTCAATTTCAACAGGTGATATCCTATCATTCGAAGATTTCTCCTCCCTTGTAAAACCTGGATTTTCAACCATACCATTGTTAACACTAGACACAGGATCTTTACCTCTTCCTGGCTGTGATTGAATAGGAGCTGAGATGTCTGGTTTTACTGTAGTCAAATTGATAGCAGATTGTTTATGAACTGGAGTTCTGTGCCCTTCCTCTTCATCGTCATCGTCAATTCGGCACGACCTCCGTCTGGGGCGAAAATAGGTTTTATCTTTAGCACTTTTAGCCTCTGAATTTGATACTGCCTCCAATTCACGACAATGTCGTTTTGATAATGCCAGGATGACCTCATTACCTTGTAAGGGCATCCTATCATTATGTGTTCCTGTTTTAGAAACCAGATGACTATCAGCTTTCAGAGATGTAGCAGATTTCTTGCTTTCTATGACTTTATCTTCTCTACTTTTAGCAGAAAACTGAGAGAAGTCGCTATTTGTTGAGCCCTTGGTGATTGCACCACTCTTGTCTGCATATGTTGATTTTTTAGCTGGTCGTGAATCTTCGGTGTCATCCAGCTTATGCTTTTTACTATGAAGCTTGGACCTTTTCTCCCCAGATCCATCAGAAGATAATGACCCTCCAGAGACATGTCCCTTAGTAGTATCTTCTTCTTCCTCCTTGCTAAGACCCCTCTGTAATGTTTCTTTTCCAGAATCCTCTGATTTTTTCAAACCCCTTGATCTCTTTACAATGTTTGCATCAGTATCTAATCTCAAAGCTTTTTTGGATCTGACACCATCACGTGAAGCAATATTTTCATCTATGTGCTGTTTGTTTCCCTTTGTATAAGAATCCTTTTCCTGCTTTTTCAGTGGAGGGCTTCTTTTCACTTTCAGGGCATTGTTGAGTTCTCTTTTTGGTTTAGGGGCCGCCTTCGCTATGAGATTGCCATTCTCTAGAACTTTCGGTGCATTGCATAAATTTTTTGAATGAACTGATGTTGCCAAAGGTTGAGAACCCAGAGGTTCATTGCAAGACAAATCTCCATGGCCTTTCTCAGGATCACCAAGATCTTGATATCCACTAGCAACAGAGCTCTTTGGAAGAGCCTTCACCATTTCAGTTTTTGAGCATATTTCCATGCCATTACCTTGATTGACATCAGGATAAGGACTTGTTGGATTATCTTCCTTCATGGAAGGAGTACTGGAAGCTGAATTAGAAACTGAAGCTTTTCTTTGTGGTGGCTCATGTATAACATTATTTGATGCTTTCTTCCTCCTCAACTCAGAGAAAACTAGAGACTCTGTTCCACTTAAATCACTAGGCTTCAGGTCAGACATCGCAGTCCTCTCATGCCTCCATGAACAGTGCTCCAACCCATGCAACTGATCACTAGAGTTCTCATTTCTATCCGTCTCCTGTTCAAGTTTTCCCTCTTGATCTTTTAATGGAGACATCTCATGATTATCTACTAGATGCATGCTATCTTCAAAACAATCAGTTTGGGATGATGCAGGACCAGTGCTGGTCCCATCGGCATCATCTCCAAGCTCACCTGAACTTTTCTTGTGCAGTTCTTCAAAAGCCTCACAAATCTCCTCCACAGCATGGGCAAAACATTTGACGGTTTTACGCTGGCAGCGAGCTATCACCTTACCTTTTGATTCATTAGTAAATACTTGAATATCAGCTGGTGCAACAAAAGCACTGCAGAAGAGCAGCAAACAAATATTATCAGTTACAGGAATATAATCAGGATACACTCTTATTCCAGACTTAAGTACCCTCTGAAAGGATTTAGAATACAAGGACAAAAGACATACGAGAAGAATTGGTATACGAAAGTTAAGTACCACCATCAGAACAGGTGCAAACTTTCATATGAAGACTATTTATCTATCAGGGTATGATATTAAACAACAATAACCTGCATGGAACACGGAAAGGAAAAGAAACCAAGAATGACTGGAATATTTCGATAAATGGTCATATATTAACAAGACTAAGATAGGGAAAAGAAGACATTTTATTTGATGTTGCTTACCCACATTTTTCTCAGTACATGCATCAGAAGGCTATTACTTCAGAAAAATACCACAATGGGCACCTCAATTATAAATGAAACAAAATCTACAAGCTGGCATAGCCTTGTTAGTTATAACACAACTAATTTCTTTTTTTTTAAAACCCAGGTATGGTCCTGGCGATCCAGGGTCCTGGGACGGGACAGACCTAATCTTTGGCAATTTTTTTGCATAAAATCGCTGCCCTAGAACTTGAACACGCAATTGTGATTGTCAAACTAAGCATTTTACCATTGCACCAACCAATGGCCTAACAGTGAACTCGTTTGTAAAACATCCTTGACAACAGCATTCTTTAAGTATAAATGGCACCATAGTCCATGTTCAGCAGCCTCAGTTTTCTCAGTATTCATTAACCAGTTTCCAGCTAAAATAAACCATAATGCAAATATTTGCTGTATCAGTATAACATGGAACTGTTTCATGCAACTCCTGATCCCTTTAGGACAGTCCGCTTGTCATCTTTTAATTAGGAGAGTGTCATGCATGCCAAGAGAGAAAAAATACAAAAATTCTCTTCCATCTTGTCACCATCTAGTAGAATATTATCATATGTTAAATATTGCAAAATAAAAGCCACAATAAAATAATGCTCGAGAAAAATGTCGAACTACTTACAGTCGGTCCTTGAATTAAAAACATTACCTTTTTCATGTTTGCATAACTTAGAGCCACTTCCATGTCATAAGGAGAAATCGTTGTGCTTCCTGAAGTGTGATCCTGATCTCCAACAGGATTTTGTGTCTTAGGATTTCAAAGAGTTTTGCTAGGGAAATATGAAACTCCTCTTTCAACACATAGATATTTGAACTTAATTGTAAAAATACCCATAATAAACCGATGGCAGAGTCATCAACTAATTAAGTAGTTAACTATTATAAATAAGGGAGACCCTTCAATGACTAATACTTTAAAAACCAATGGTCTCTGATATTTAATACTTTTAAGGAACCAAGCCATTTTGTGATTAAGAACTAAAAAACTCTAAAATCTACAAAAAAAACTATTTTTTTTAATCTCTATTTACAATATGAGGTATTGGAATGCCAATTTCTAAACTAGAATATGCAAGCCTCCATATATACATTCATGTGTCATGTATACACCATGTATATAATACACTATCAATAAATTTAGAATAAATCTTAAATCATAGCTATCCTGATTCTGACTTCCTAGAAAAATTTACAACTCCCAAATATATTTAATTTGTTAAAATTTCAAGCTTATGTGCCATATCCCACAATTAAAATTCATAAGTATAGAACACCATTATGAAGGACAAACTGACTAAGGCAATCACCAACATCACTTGTCTATTGAAAAAAATGACAATCTGAACTGCACCATCCTTATTGGTAAAGTATGGGTTTCAACATAACATCAGGAGATCAACTGAAATGTCCGATTAACTAGATAGCAAAGAAATATCAATTGTAAAGCCTTTTTGTGAACCATCTATTTTTCAGCTGTTGGAAGGGGCAGCTTGGTTTCTAAGATATAAACGATGGTAGTACACAGTATATATTGGTTCCTAGGCTTAATATGAATTCATGAAAGTTACTCTATAGGGGGGGAAAATAACTGTTACATTGCAGGGATTAGCAGGATTATCCCCTTATTTATATAGGTTTTGCAGTCGGGACTATGAAAATGTGTAATGCTTGAACTTACTCAAATTTAATTTTGAATGAAGACAAAAAAAATCAAACAAAGGGGTATTACCAATAATAGGTTTTTTAAACTTTTGTCGAGTCATAGCTGCCAGTTGGCTAGGTCAGAAATGCATTGCACTTCTATTCTTACTAATCTTACTACACGTGCGCATGATACGATAAGAGTCCCACATTATGGAGAACCCCAATCTAGTCAAGGACAAGATTTTCAAAACTTGAAAAGATATTCTTGAGCAAATTTAGAATGTAAAAAGACACAACGACAAATATATTAATTGGATACACAATAATTCTAAACTAAATCAACTCTAAACTACTCCATTTTTTCTTTGAGGCACTAAAACATGATTACAAAGTTGCACATTGACATCATTCTTGATGTAACAACTTCACCTTCTTACAAAACCAAAAGGGAGACGAATGATATGGGGGAAAGGGGGAAAGATGGAAATGAGGCTAAAAGATAGTACAGTTAGATTCATAAATGTGTTATGGTCAATATCAAGAATCGTGAAAAAGAGAATGTGAAGAGAGAGAGAGATTGAACTATAACATGGGTGTCGAGAAACAATAGAAACACATAGTATGGTCGTCGTCACCTTCAATATTATAAGTTATCACCTACTAAGCAAAGACTAATTCGAAAGTTAAGACTAAATTGCATCACTCTTTCCCTTTTCTAATCCCATTGCCCTAGAACCCCAACTATCAGTCCCTCCCACTCCCTAGCACCTTGTTACACTACTTGGTGCCTAGAAACATGCATCTCTCGCCCTCAGTCTCATAGCCCAAACAACCCTCTATCCCTAAATCTAAAGCATGTTGATTGTATCCAATATCTCCTCCACTTTGGCCTTAAACTCAAATCCTCGACTTTTTTTTATCATCTTTTATAAGTAGAAGACCCTCCTTTGGTATCCAAACACAATAGAATTAAAAATTATGGATATTTGATCTACCGCATCCAAAAATACCATCATTAAAATTGCATTCAAAGAAAACCTAGAAACCACTTGTGGACTTCTTGTAACCCACACGTTTCCAGCTTCCCTCCCTCTTTTCCAAAGGCTTACCTATGCATTGATGTTTTGTTTCACAAACTTTTGTTTTCAGTAAACCAATGACACTTGAAAAAACCATGCATCAAATGCATGATACAAATGCAAGCCAAGAACCAGTCAGTCCTCTTAATTCCAACATGAAACATGCATGTCTCATGCATTCAGAGGACACATCAACCTCCTGTTGAGGAAACTATATGGTCAATTATGCATCAGATGTGTGACATTTGTGCACACACCTTGGTCACATGTAAGTAGCGGAAACATCCACTTCTCATAGAGAAAAAGGGCCATGCTTTTCATAAGTGAGTTGTGGATTCTATGAAACCACCAAAGCACCAAGACCCACACCCCTAATTTTATTTTTTTAAAAAAAAGAAAAACACTCCACAAACAATGGTCTCCATATTCTTCCCTGTTAATATGATCCCAGTAGCTTTCTTTTATATGAAACAAGCAAAATACAATATTGAACTAGAAATATCTTCAATTACAGTTATTATGAAATTATATGCCAACATTCAATTATATGAAGTACTTGGGTAAGAGATAGTCAATTCTTGTTCTTATTGATTTTTGGGTTCTTCTCCCTGATTTAAACTCATTTTACCAAATTTTTAGATGAGATAGTCTTAAGATCAAGTTTGCACTCTAGCCCAAATTCAAGCTTGAACATGAACACGGCTAGTAGAACAAATAAGCCAATTGCAAGCTAAGCTGAATCTGCCAGCACTCTCTCAAACCAAGGTTGAACTTACGTCTGTGAACTTGACTCTAGCTTGAACTGAGACTAGATATACCTCAGCCAAGACCAAACAGCTTAATCTCCTGCCTGGCAAGCTAGTTTGCAGCCCTATCAACATCAACGCAATCAAGGTGGGAGTCACTTTAAGCATTCTAAGGTATGTCTTCTGCTCGGATGGAAGCCCAAACACCTAAAACTGCACTCAACAATTATTTCAGGTCGATCACAGAGATTATGGAGGAGTTTCCTCAATTATTTCCTACCTAACTGCCACTATGACAATGCCTACAAACTATTTATTACTTACATGAATTATCATTGATAATCTCAACATCAATGGGAGAAATATGACACAGCTAAGATTTAGACACAAAGTTCATCATCCTCTGAAACTTCAAATCAAGTCCCAAAAATTTCTAATGTCACCCTCAATTGACTATATTGAAAAGGAGCTAACATGGAGTACATAGTTCTATCTGAATATGTTGATAATGTTGTACGACAATACTAATAATTAATGACACAGAGAATCATTTATGAAAAAAAATACCATTTACCTCCATATAATAAAAAAGAGAAGATCCACTTTCTAAAGGGATTTCATCCAAAAGCATTTATCTACACAATCCTACCAAATTTAATCTTTATGAACCTCGTATGAAGACCATGAAAAATCTCCCCTTGAATTTTCTCTACAAGGACTTGAAGAGGAGTTTTGCCTTTTATGAACATTGCACTATAAAATAGTTCTAGAAATATCTTCTAGCTATATCATAAATTGGTAGTCCCCATATTTACTTTCAAAATTTACCAAATTAATTGAAAAGGTGTGAAAGGGAAAACATGCAATGGTTTGACTGTTCAAAGCACAGGATAAGGTATAATAATGCAGGATGTAACTTGGACATTCACCCGGTGTAAAAATATAGGTTATAGAGAAAATATGGGGAATGCATCACACTTACATTTCAGAAGTCCCAAAGAACTGAACGAAGTATTTCTTAGGATCAGGCGAATGCCCCCAATCTTTAGGATTGCTTATCTGAAAAGAAACAACCAAAGGTCTATTAGATATAAACCACAAAGAAGCAACAAGAATGTTTGATACAAGCGCAATAAGGAGAAACTGAGGAACAAAGATAATGGTCCTTTTTTATTTTTAAAAAATATATAACGCACTTTCATAGGATCAAAGATGGCAATAATCTAAAAGCCACCAAGAAACAAACGAAACGCAACAGCTAAATTTTACTATAGGTGGAGTTTGAGAGCTCCAAGGGTCCCTGATACATAAATAAACAACCAGAAGAGGGAGAAATATACACAATTAGGAGCAATAATCATCGAATTAGGCGAATTGGGTTCAAACAAAGTTTCAGTCAGAACATAATCACGCTACCTAGATATTTGGTTAAAGAAAAGTTCCGAAACCCTAGAGGTCGTGCTTCATTGAAATCGAATCAGATGGCAACGAAACCTTGAGACGAAAAAAGATAGAGGACCGAAAACTGCACCGAAATCAAAATTCCATCTGCGAGACAAAATCAGAATCCAACCAAGAAACCGAACTCACCTTCGCCGGCCACGCCGGGAATCCCTTGACCTTCGCGAGAACCAAATCCCCCAGCTTCAACTGGTCATTCGCCTTGCCACGCGCCCCACCTCTCCTGCGCCCCGGAGCCATGGCAACGATCAAGAAACCCTAACCCCCACCCGTCCTCCAGTAACCCAGGCTCAGAGAGAAAAGATCGGGAAAATAAACCCTAGAACGCTGCCACCGGCTCGCTTCCCCGAGCCCGAGGCGGCTCCTCGCCCTGTCGGATGCCGGAGACGAGTATTCGGGCGGCCGGACGGCTACGGCGGCGTGATCGAGCGGCCGTGGGAGGATGGCGAAGAGAGGAATCTCAGCATTCGAACGCCGGAGACGGCGAGAAGGGATCGAAGAGGCGAGCGAGATGAAGCTGCAAAAGACGAGAGTCCTACAGCGACCGAGATTTGGGTACAGGGCGAGAGAAGCGAAGGAAACAACCAGGGAGAGGGGCGAAGCCTTTAAATCATACTCGCCAACACCATCCTAGCCGACCGATTGAGATCACACTGTATGCCGATGATTATACGGTGAATATTATACATATCTAACTTCTTGGCCGTCTGATCTGGATTCAACGGTACGATTAAACGGAAGAAGGTTCCTGATATTATTTTAGTTTTAGAAATAAAAATCCTCTTAGTATTGAATGATGGACACCTGTCAACTACGGAGCGTATCCACCGTTGATTCGATGCGGGTCGTATTTATCCGTGCTCGGGGGCCACCTGATAGAATCCACTGCGGAGGAATCCCTGGGTTCTTATGACTGGACTATGTTTTTGTTGTCTTGGGAGTCATTAGTGGACTTGAAAATGGAACCCTGATGCAAAGACCATCCAACGTGGCATCTAATTCTACCCTGTGTCATATGTGCATGACCCATGTTTATGATTTTGCTAGTAAAAAAAAAAAAAGGAGTTGCAGGCTGTTTTTTATGGAATTTAATGATCAAGAGGATGATTAAGAGGATTGCTAAACATACACACCATAATCAATGGTGTTGTATTAAAATCTCATGCAAGATAAAGGAGTCATAGATTGCTATTTTTATGCAAAGTTGAGAAAGAGCAGACGACAAGGAGCCTATGGTATAACATCAGTTATGTTTAAAATATATAAAGTAAAATAGTTGTATAACGTCATTTATGATATTAGTGATCAAGAAGATTGGTGTACACATGATCACACGAATTTGCAGCTCAAGCTCTTTATAAGCTACAAACAAGTTCTATTGATGTGGATCCTACATCCAATTTTTGCGGCTAGCTTTGCTTGGATGTTTGCATATCTTTTTCTTTCTGATGATTTAAAACCCTAGATTCACGGAAAGATATTATGATAGGTGATGAGACAAGATTTTCAAATGTAAATGTTAGTAACACATCTTTTTGTTCAATTAGACTCAGTTTGCTTCTTATCCAAACAGTAATGATGATTTGCATAAAATGATAGCATGAAGAGATGCTCCAAAGGCATTTGATGATGCTATTGCCCTTATTACTCTACCATAATCGTTATCAAGACTTCCCCCCCCATTATCCAAGATTGGCTTTATCTACAAAGCTTTCTCTAGCTATTTGTTGGTTTTTTTAATATCTAATGTAATTAGATACAAATAAGCATGTCAAAAATTTAAAAAGAAAGATGCTTAGTTGACATGTTTATATAATGCATATGATCACAATTTTGTCGTTCAAGAACACATTGGCCCTAAGGCAACAATTTGAAGTCAAGAAAAAAAATATAATTCATCAAAAGTTTGAAAAGAAGTCGACCTTTCAAAAATCAAGGAGAAAATTAAGATAAATAAGAATGTTCAATTTATCATTGTATTTTGGTGTCTTATATTAGTAAAAAAAATTAAAACAACCGCAGAAGTTTAAAGATAGGAAGCCATAGAAGAATACACCAGTTGCAGCAACAATAGCTAGCACCATTAACATTTTGCCAATCATTTATTGTACGAGTCCCAAATAAATCATGAATTTCACAAACCATTGAAAATAAGATATGTGGTTCATTCAATTTTTCAGACTAATGCAAGAAATCATTTATGTCATGGAAAAAGTTGCAAGTTGCATGAAGATCAAGAGAACATTGCTAAGGTGCTTTGAAACATTCTTTTTCTTTTTATTTTTAAGTGGCAAATAGCAGGTTCATGCCATGTCAAGCTGGAGATATTTTTAATGGATTGCAGATTCTTTGCATGTAAAGTTCAAGAGAGAGAGTAACATTGAAGTGGAGAAATGAGCATTGAGATATTCTAGGCACTACATGGTCCGTAGGATATTGATTGTCAAAAACATTGCCAAATTATCCTAAAACAACTGAACATGTCATTTACGAGCAACAGCATCTCCTATGTAAATAAATGGCGTAGCGGGAACTATTGATGCAATACAGTGTCTGTTTCATTCTCATTGATTTTTTGTTATAAACAAACATAACTAAAAACTATGACGTCAAAAACTTTTGGCTCGATCTGTGGACATATGACAATAAGCTCGTGACCTTAAAAAACAGATAGATGTATGTATGTATGCCTCTCTCTAGACACATCAAGAGAAAAATTAAGAAAGCATCTATCCAGACAAGGCATGTTATTCCTGGTCTTTTAATAACATATAAATCAAGTTTTGTGATTTAATTCATCAAACTCATCAACAGATCAAGCCCTAAGGCAAACAAAGTCATGAGTTTGATTTCTTATAGCCAAGATAGCAATTCAAGTAATGATGCAGAGAACTTAGAAATGCAAAGAGAGAAGCCATTGAGCAAATCAGCTATCATTGAAGATATGAACCTACAATTTCATCTTACAGAGCAAGCAAACAAATTTAAGAAGACTGATATAAGTTAACAGTCAAAACCAATCCTTCTTTACCCCAAGAAAAGGTCATTTTAATAAGTTTTCTTTAAAAAAAGATCCTCATGATATCAACTAAGAGTAAAATTTATCTCAAAAAATCAATCAAGAATAACATACAATATACTATCTCAATAGGTAAACTGGAAACAAGAAAGTTGCAGTAAGTTTTCATTAGAGGCATGTAGAAGGAGCATTCATAAATTTCAGTTGCACAGGACACATGAATTCTAGTTGATGCTACCATCACAGCTGGTTCACAGCGTATATGACTAGCAAAATATGTGTTTCAACTATAAGCAATTTCAGAAACTTCATGTACAGGCGATATATTCTGGAATCGAGGTTTTGGTAACTCACATGATCATTTACACAGTACTCTTCTGCTTAATTTGATAAAATACATTGCATGCCAAAAGTTTTGCACTTTAAAAGGAAAATAAACCAATGTTGCTTTTGAAAATATTCTATTTTTCCATAATGCATTCACTCACTAAAATATCATGCCTGGACATTTGAGTTCAGGACTTGATGAAATTGGTATGCATGCCATGAGACAACATTGAGTAGCATGGCAATGCACAGAGCAGCAAAACAGAATATGACATGCCATGCATTGGTCTTAACTCTGAAGCCTTGGAATATGGTGTATTCACCACTTTAATTTTGTTTATCTTGACTGACTGTTGCTAGCCTTTCTCATCTCTTTCTGGTGTAAGCGGACCTCCTGCAGAAAACATGAAAACATGAAGGAACTTAGGTGATTGTTTGCAACTCAAGAAGATCCATTCAATGCTAACGTCTGTCAGGTCTTCTAGCTGATATGCTCAAGCAATTCAAGAGTACTCCAGTTGGTTCACATCCTCTTCACCCTTCACCCAATGCACTATTCCAGAAGAAAAATGAGTGGGCCATCACATCTTAGGATGAGATCACCATCCTATCTATGCTATGCACTTTGTAGAGTTGATATCATTAAAGATACCATCTCATATGATTCCAGCACATGACAGTTGCAAGCAAATGCCCAGAAATATTCATTTTCCACTTCAGTTTGTCCTGGCTCACTCTAGAAATCCACATAAATGCATCTGCTTATGATTCAGTGCCGCAAAAACTTACTATGTTATGAAAAATCCTAGCCACTTGCTCCTTTCTTACCGTCCACTGTTCACAGTTCACCTGAGTGAGTTCTGTCCCGGTCAAATCCATTATGTCATGGTCATTCTATTCATTTTTCAATTACATCCACTGTCTGGACAAAACAAAAGTTTCATCTGCTTGATTGGTCCCTTTTAAAAGATTTTTCTTCATAACCCCTTTTACGCTCAGATCAGAGATGTAATATGATGAAAGCTAGTAAAATTCCAAACATCATTGTCATCGTGCAGTCTGCGCACAACACATTGAACTCATCTGGATATCTATTTCATGCAACACAGAATGGATATCCTTGATCCTTGGATGTGAATTTACCCCCACGAGGAATTCATGAATCGTCCCATTCAGATCAAAATAACTCCATCCAGGCCGATTCTTGATCCCTCTATCTTTCATTTCCTTCCTGATTTCCAGAACTTCCCTCCACTTACCGGCAGCAGCAAACATACTTGATAGCTGAACATAAGCTCCACTGTGAGATGGATCCAACTCAAGGATCCTCTCCCCAACAAACTTTCCAAGTTCAGCACAGCCATGGACCCTACAAGCGCTTAAAAGAGCTCCCCAGGTAGCGACATCAGGTTCCACAGGGGATTCTCTGATGAACTCAAAGGCCTCGGTCAGAAGTCCTGCCTGTCCCATGAGATGGACCATACAAGAGCAATGCTCAGCTCGAACAGCAATTCCATAAACTCTGGTCATCTTATCAAAATACTCCTTTCCTTCTTTTAACCAACCAGCATGAGCACACGCTGACAAGACCCCGACAAAGGTCAAGCTGTTTGGTCTCGGACCATCTTTCAACATCTTGGAGAAGAGCTCAAGGCACTCAGAAGCTTTCCCATGAATGGCCAATCCCATTATCATCACATTCCACGACACTAAATTTTTCTTTACAATACTGTCAAACAATCCACAAGCCATCTCCAGGCAGCCACACTTGGCATACATGTCTACAAGGGCGGTGCTCAAAATAACATCCGATTGGAGTTTACTCTTGTCCAAGCTCACATGTATCTCTTGCCCGAAATCAAGAGCCCCCAAGTGTGCACAAGCAGCAATAGTACCAGTGATGGCTGCTTCATTGGGTGCAACACCTCTGTCACTCATCTCTCGATATACCATCAAAGCTTCCTTGAAGCAAAGATTTTGCACATAACCATTGATCAACAAACTCCAAGAGACTTCACTCTTCTTTGGAATCTGATCAAAGAGTCTCCTTGCAGCCACCATGTTGCCGCATCTAATATATCCGGCAACCATAGAGTTCCAAGATACAATATCTTTATCCACCATCCCATCAAACAACTTCCAAGCATCACCAATGCTCCCACACTTCCCATACATATCTATCAACGAATTAACCACATAAGTAGTGTACCGTATTCCAAGCTTGCAAGCTAAGCTCTCTACCTTCCTGCCCAAATTCAAATCCCCCAACTGAGCACATGCCGTGAAAACAGCAACAGCAGCAACGTCATCAGGTCTCACATTTGCTTCCACCATAAGAAGAAATAGTTCAACGGCCTCCTTGGCACAGCCGCTACGAACATATGCATTGATGAGCTCAGTCCAGGAGATCAAATCTCTTTCCGACAGTTCATCAAATACCGCACGGGCAGAATTGAGGGATCCACCAGCAATATAACCATGGATCAATGAATTCAGTACTAGAGCATCAGACTGAAATCCTAAGGCTAGCAATTGTGCATGAATTCCCACTAAGAAGTGCATATTTTTAAGTTTAGAGCATGACTTGATGACAAAGGAGAAGGCGATGCCATTTGGCTTGGCGCCTCTCTTCAAAAGTTCGTTGTAGAGGGCGATGGTTCGTATTGGGTCTTGGGAACGGGCTTGGGCTCGAAGAAGGCAATTCCAGGAGAAGGTGTCGGGGGATTGGATTCGGTGGAAGAGGAGGCGGGCATAGGTGGGGTCGGGAGGGGTTGCGAGGGAGCAGAGGTGGAGGATTTTGGTGGAGGTCTGGTCGTGTTGGAGAGAGAGGCCGGCGACGATGATATGAGCGTGGGTTTGCTTGAGTTGAGCCATGGTGGTGCAGGCCTGGAGAAGCGAAGGGAGGCATGGGTTCATGGGGAGTATATATCTGGCCAAGTGTTTGGCCATGACGGAGAGGAGAAGAGGGGTCGGTTTCTTGGTATCAAGGGGAAGGAGGATCCGATCTCGAGATAGAGAGCGCGAGAGTTGATGCAGTCAGGATAGAATCACCACCACTAAATGTTTAGCTTTGAAAAAACAAGATTTTTTTTGAAAATTAATTCAACGCTCTCCAGCTCCCTCCCCCATCGTGGTCCTCCTCCGCCACCTACTCAACCACTTTAAAGAGCAGTCGGAGTTTCTCCCTCCTTTCCGATCTCCACCACCTCAACCTATTCAACACATCTTCAATGGCAGAGAAAGCGGGAAGCGGAGCACTCGATCGCTCCAACCTACGAAGGAAAGGAAAGGAAGCGACTCCACAACGACTTCGGCTCCTCCTCCTCCTTCGTCGTCAACGACGGCGAGATCGCGTCCGCCTACCGCCAGCTGCCGCCTTTCGTTCTCAACCGACAATTTCCATGCAACCGCGCTCTGCCTCCGGTGCTCAATCGCCGGGCTGAGAAGAGAGAAAAAAGAAGGAAAGAAACAGATGGTTCCTTTTCTTCTCTGTCTCTTCTCCTCATAATTCCCTGCAATTTTTCCCCTCTGATCATTTTGTATGGGGGTCTGGGACCTGGCTTTGCATGGTAGAAATTACTCGCCATTGATGGAGAGGGATACGTGAAAATCTTTTATTCTGTTTGCTGGGGGAATAAGATTTTTCTCCTCGACACGAATGCCCCCAAGAAGCCGCACAATCGCCGACCCTGAACAGCCGAAGTCGGCGTCCGACCTCGGAACGCCCGACCTCAAGATATTCGACCTAGAAAAATCTTGATGCTCAAGGTCTACCCTTGTCAGCCACCTACTACGGCCGTACTTCTCCGAGGTCCAACTGAGGACCATATCCTGCCACTGCTTCAGCATTTATTGCGCATGGCCGCTGCAACCCTCCGGTTCACTCTACAATTAATATGGATCTCCGGCTTACTCGACCATTAATGCGGATCTCCGGCTTACTCGACAATTAATGCGGATCTCCGGCTTACTCCACAATTAATGCGCATGGCTCCTGACATCTACGGATCCTCGGCTCTCCACGGCAAGTTAGCCCAGCAGAGTCTAGTCAACCATGATAAGTCTCCGATCTCGGCCATACCTCCGACACCGATGCAATAATTCGCCTGGCAGCGCCCCAATTCAGGTCGTACGACGACCTCACCGCCGACATCGATGTAATAATTCGCCTGACCGTGCGCCGACCTGGACAACATGCCAAGCCGTACTACGGCCTCGCCCCGTTACATCACAGGTACACCGACCCCCGCCTATAAAAGGGAACCTTGGCTTCTCAGGCGGGGGGGGGGGGGGGGGGAAATTACACGCTCTACTAACACTTTATCTCCTCTTCAACACTATTTGCCCCCTCCCTGACTTGAGCGTCGGAGGGCCGGCGCCGGAAGACCCGGCCACCGGCTTGTTTGCAGGCACACCAAACGGAGGACGCCGCTCGCCGACGGATCGCCGCCCCGCCGTGAGGACCCCCAGCTCCCTCTCTCCAGCCACCCCAAGCGGAGGACGCCGCCCGCCGACTGGTCGCCGCCCCGCCGTGGTGACCCGCTGCTCCCTCTCACTCGACCGAAGATTGCCCCCGGGTCCAATTTCCAGCAACATTGTTTGTGTTTTATGCCTCGAGAAGTGAGTCGGGTTTTTTTTTTTTTTTTCTCTCTGAATTCCTCTGTCTCCTCTTTCCTTTGATCCTTTCCTTCTCGCCTTGGCGGCCATTGCAAAGGCGGGCATACATTTTACCATTTCATCTTCTCAACAAATTGGCCATGGCCATGGATATCATTTGCTTAAAGAAAAGCATATGTTTTATCTTCTTCTCCGTTTCTCTTTCTTCTTTGTACAAAAGGATGTCTATCTAATTTGACAAATGAGGAAGAATACTAAAATACCCATCGATTGGAACGGACGTCAATGAACGAGATGAACGCCGAGGAAGAGCATCTGGGGAGTAGATGAGGAAGATGGCAAAAAGGAAGAGGATCCCAGAGATGGTGGGAGTCTGTAAAAATCCTTGTAATTTTTTTTTCTGAATAGATATCAGATAACGGATAGAATAGTTTTCTTGGTAAAATAGAATTTTAATCTTCTATCAATGTCCATTAACAGCATAAATACGTTGATACAATAAATTAACCTTTAGGGTCTAATTGAAACTTAAAAATTTCAAGTAACCATTCAAAGCTACCCGGGGCCTAGCTCCATCACTGCACCCCCAACCCTCCAAAAAACCGGCCACCTTACAAAACGCCGGGGATACCCGGGGCATCTGAAGCCTTCAAAACCCAAGAATAGAAACAACCAACAAGAGCTCACTTCCATGGCAGAAAATTCAGATAACTGCACGGCCTGCAAGCTGCTCGGCAGACTAATACTATTTTTACATGCATGATTCCCTATTTTTATCCAACCTGTACCTCTCTCACACGCAGACCACGTCCTCTTACAAGGTGTCCATCAAAGATTGGCAATGTGCTGCTCACCACCTCTGACGATCCAAACAAGATTCTGAATGGAAATATCACTGCAGAATCTGTTCAGGAGGCCAAGTAATCCGTCATAAGAACCACCTTACATATTAAGCAAACCAAGAAATCTCTGTTACCAAAAAATTTGCATGAACACCAGTGTGATTTCTTAACGACTTGCTGACGTTTTAGAGTGCGCTTCAGATGCCATGAAATTTGCAGTGTGTCAAGTCCAGTTGCTGTGTATCAATAATTAATGCAAACATGGCTAAGAGATTCCAAAAAGATAGAATTGCTAGTTCTGTCAAAATTTACTTTGCAGCTAAAACATAAATAAAAGGGGTGGGGATGGGATGAAAAGCCTAGAACTCAAACTGACGGTATCCAGCCTCGGCATATTGAAATAACATGCTATTCTGTCACGCTCCAAGAAAAATCAACCCTCCTGCAAACAGAACCCCAACCAATGAAAACCCATGTTTTACATTACATGGGCTCACCTTCCACTGTATATAAGATCGTGCAATGTTCTGCAGATTGAGCACAGTGATTCATATCTGGGGTTCCTCTAATCTAAAAGGCAAGACGTTCAGAGACCTCACCACCTGTTTTTGGGTGGCTTGACTTTATATATCCGAACAATCCAGTTCGATGTTGTGAATGCCTCTTCCAAGTATTCAAGCTTGATATCTTTATTTCCAATTTCCACTCCTCTTGCTCGATCATACCTGCCAAAAATAAGTCTGAATTAAAACATGAAATCATAACTAAAGCAGCAAAATAAATTTACACTATGGATCCTAGCATCACATAGATGCAGCTACCCCAGCAAAAAACAATGTAAAACTAGTTCTGAACAGACAGTATAGCTAGAACATTTAATTGCACTGTCTGAACTGATGACTCTGAATATTGAGTGGAACTGCAGATTTTCTAAGAAACTTTAACAAGGAAGAAAAAAGTTGCTCTGATTTCAGTAATCGAGAACTGCATCATTACAATTTTTCCCAGTTGCATTTCAGATCCCAAGCCAAAATACTTACCAAATATTAATCACATGACTGTAACATTCTATGTCAATTTGCCAGCAGCCTAGAACAACAAACTTTAACATAGGACAATTTATCACCATCACTCACTCAGTGCAGAAAGCTATTCACAGGGAGGGTCACAATTAAAAGCAGGTTGCTTAACAAGAAAGTTTCAGAATTCCTGTGTATTTGGCTAATGTGAACTAAGTCGAAATATACGATAATAGATCAACATAACTGAAGAAACTTATCTTGAAGGATCCTCAACTTTTTATGAATTTAATAATTAAATATTCATATTTATTTTCATTATGTGAACTGGCTTAAATTACGGAAAAAGGCATTATACCAAAAAAAATCCATGTCAGACTTTGTGACCCTTAACTTTCATATTTAATTCATGAGTAAATTCTAATTAATCTTTCTAATTAAGTAAATTTGACTACAGGAAAATTGATGTGGGGCTCATCAGATTTCAGTAATAAAATAAATGAGATAACAATCAAAAATATCCTTTCCTAAATAATCTTTGGGCTTTCAACTTAACCTAAGCAGCATATTTGATAGTCTCAAGACTTCTTAAGAGAGAAACCTACAAAGATTATGCTACAAGTAAACAGAAAAACCGCAAATACTTATCCCCAAATTCGACAATAATACTTATAGCCTTAGGGTCTGTTTGGATATTCCTAGAGAATTGGGCTAAAAATTCTGTAGAAATCGGGCCTGTTGGTCCATCTAGCTTACATTTTTTAATAGTCTGTCCAAATTCAGCCTAGATCCTAGCCTTTGGGCTGCAGAAAAAAAAAAGACCTATGGAGGTCATTTTTTTTCTTCCCAGAGTTTAATTGTTATAGGGTCATGCTCAAATAGATGGCCTAGTCCACGAATCCTACAAGATTTTCAGCCTAATCCTGTAGGAATAGCCAAACAAGCCCTTAAATGTATACAGATACATACACATGCTTGCATTTTTTTAATAAAAAAATGTATGTATGCATATATCATAGACGATTTATACAAGCATGTGTGTGTATAGCCAGTCTAGAAATCCTAAAAAATGTTTGTCACAAGCAGCTACTTACGTGCTCGAGCAGAATCCATTGTCTAGGAAAGTGGTTGTCATAGGCCTATTAAATTCGCATGGATTTATAGGGGCAGCTTAACGCTAAAGCACCTGCCTAGATATAAAATCAATCTAATAACCACATCGATTAACCTAAACTGACATATCTAATAGCTTATATCTGTATAAGTTACACAAAGCTTAGTTAGTTTTAAGTACATAAACTACATAATTACTTATTAGACTCAAACCTAGTGCAACAAGACTTGTCTTTCTGTGCCTAAATGACTCCAAAGACGACATGAAGTCCTGATGTCGATCCTCTAAATCAGTGCAAAATTCTTGGCCAATAAATCTTCCAAATGTGAATTAGTAACTTTTGACCATATTGGTAAGTGTACTTAGATTAGTTTTATGAAAGATGCACTCATAATAAAATTGCATGCAAGAAATAAGCATTTCAGAATTTTTATTATCTGTTTACACAACTTAACGTATAATCAATGCAATTATTTTATGCTTGAGAAGAGGTGAACAATTCTCTTTCACATTTTGAAGCACCATTATAAGTAAAAACAGAATCATATATCATGACTTTACAAGAGTAACTGACATGGTCTGCTGTGCGGCACCGAGCCCCAGACGGGTTGCCTGGCACATCGGTTACCCGGCAGCACAGGTCGGTACGGCCCACGCCGTGCCATGCCATGCCCTGCCGGGCCTGTACCGACATAGTAGACGAGGCAGGAGAGGACGAACAGGAGAGAGGAAAAGAGAGAGAGAGAGAGGAGGGTGGCGGAGCGGAGCCCGAAGGAGCGTCCTCCGCATGGCTCACCGGCCTTCGTTGGCCCTCCGCCAGCCGATCTCCACCTCCCTCTCTCTTCCTTTCTCTCCCTCTTCCTCTCCCACCCCCGCTCGCTCTCTTTTCCTCTCTTTCCTTCTCCTTCTCCAGCTCCAGCAACAGGTTTCGTTTCCGTTGCCGGAGCCGTCCCGGTCCGCCGCCGGGATGGCTCGGTACGACCAGAACCATCCGATTCGGGACGGTTCCGCCGACCCTAATAATTGACAACATGCTAATTCATGAAAAAGTAAATTAATGGATGTAATATCTCCTTTGGAAGAGTAAATGACCAAACTATAGAATTAAATTGCATGGGTTTGATCAAAGACACGTAGGATGGAAGGCAAGTTACTTACCCAGTGGGTTTTCCATACTCTGTTGTCAGCTCCCCAAACCGATAATAAGAAAGCTTGTACCTGTCCATCACCAGATAAACTTATTTCAGGAAAAACTGGACATCAAACATAAACATAATAGATGTCTGAAATCTCATTTTTAGTACTCTCAGCATGATGAGTAAAAGAATTATTTTTCTTCTGCATCCCGATTCCCCACAGCACATTGCGTGGGATTGAAAGAACCTCTCATCCACCACCAAATCTAACTTCCTTGGCCTTATAAAAATATCCACATAGTCTGAGAATATTCACAAAGCATCCATAAAACCACAGAAGTACAACCACACATGCCTAAGAACATTGGATACACAAACTGCAATTGGCCTTGGCCATTCATCCTATATATCTCTTTTCCATTGGGATAACTCCAGTTCTTAAAAAGTTTATTGAATGAATGCAGTTTATCGAAAATGTAGAACTAAGAGATATTTCTAATGTGATAAAAAGAAGATAGTCTTTTACACCTTTCCCAATAAAATAAATGGTGTTTCAGATGCATATCAGCTGACACAATGTGCTTGAATTGACATCAGATGTAGTTATGTAAATGTGAAGAATGCTTGTAGGGATAGAAGCAAATATAGGCAAGCTAAGAAAAGAAAATAAGAAATTCAAGAAAAGAATAGAAACAGGTGTGGAATTTAATAGAATAAAATTAATTCTATCACAATATCATTAGTCTAAAAGGCCTGGATAAAACCCTCTATGTGGCATATATCCACTTCAAGGACTCCTAGCATAACTAAGATTTGGCTAACATATCACAAGAATTAGTATATAATCATAGCTAAAACTTTTACTTTTGACACCTAAGATAAATGATTTGACCAAGGGCTCTTTGTGACACTTTTGAATGCTGTATGACGATGACTAAAACCTCATGTAAAGTGATGGAAGGTGCCAGACTAAAAGCTTGCTGGTGCAACACATTTTTAAATATCGGTGAACCATCAGGTTGATTCTAGATCATATAGCTACTATAAAAAAAATCGAAATTGACATAATCAGAATTAGTTAAGAATTTATACAGCCATAGGATTTCTAAGCTCCCTTCCCCAAGTACAATGTTTAATTCTCAAAAGCAGTTTTCATGGTAAAATTTGTTTATTCAAAAGTTTATTTACTTTTCCCCATTCCCAGTAAGTAGATGTGATTGACCATGCTTCTTCTTTATTTAAATGGCCAACTACTTATTGTCTTAAAAAGAATGAATCAATCAGGCAGCATTAGAAGAAAATAAAAAAGAAAGTAGAACAAGGTTGGTTCATATTTCATCATTGAAATCTAATCAATGTGTGTGGAAAGCTTACATGAGACAGTTCAACATTTTTGGAGCCGCCCCTTTGTCAACGCGATACTCGCCATTCACAAGATAATCAGGTTCTTTTATCACAGGAAAAACTCCACCACCGATACGCACCATCCACAGAAATCTGTCACAGCATACAAAAAATCATCAGATAAGTAAACATGATCAAACAGGTAACTAAACTTAAAAGGTTACTGAATAAGCAGTTCATTGATGCATCTTTAGGAAACAGGCTTTGCCACTTTGCTAAACAATTAGAAGAATGCATGCAAATGTACTAGGTAAGTTAAACCCATACTTGTTAATATCATCAGAAGAATAGCCAGTAACACCACCAAATACAACAAGCACATAATCCACGTCCAGTGATTGCATTATCTCATATGCTTCATCCTCATATGATGACATTGCACGCCCAACAGTAGCAATGTGTGTATTATTCCAAGTATTATTGTCTACAATCACAGTTCTATTTCCCATGGCAGTGATCTGGTATCCATAGTCCCACCATGACATCACCTTGGCATCTGGAGGAGTATTTTGACGAAGCCAGAAATATGCCTCACGGTAATCATCAAATATAACTCTGCCACCATGAGCGCTCCTTGCAGCCAAGACAATAGAGGGCGAAGAATATGCCTCAGATGTGACCCAGGTGCAGTGTATAGCATATCTACCAAGCAAATAAAATGCACCAACAAGCAAAGCAATAGCAACATTTCTTTGGAAAGGCAAAGCTTGATCAAGTGATGCCTGCCAATTGAAAAAGTAGGAATTATCCTAATCAGATAAAACATCTTCCTTAACTGCAAAAGGTTTGTGAGGAAATATTGTAGTAGCACACCACATCTAAATTGTGAACTTTCAACATCAAGATGCTTCAAGAAGATAGTGATCCATCATCATATAATTATAGGTCTCGTCTCTAACAAGCATGCAACAAGCGCAAAGGATAGAAAATTTTGAGACAATGGCTCATCAAGTACTGCACCTCAAACTATATTTCTCAAAGATAATTTCAATGAGAAAATGTCAGCTTTAGGAATGCAATTTTCTAATTGATATCATTGTCCAAATCAATGTCTCAATCATTAAACTACCTCAAACTTGGAAATGTCAAGCTGCTATATTTACATGTTCAAACATGCTTCAAATTTATAAACTCGGTAAACAATGTACTTCTAAACTATAGCTTTAAAATTATATAACTAATGATACAAGAATGTTGATGTCAATATGCCAGCTCATGTTCTGTAGGAAAATATTTTTGTAAAAGAAGCTAGGATCTTGAAAAATTGAGATGGAACATCCATACATGTAAATGGTCCCTCCAGTAATACATGCCTGCACACATGTATTTGTAAGTCTACCTGCCAATCTAATATTCACATAAAAACATATGCCGGCGCATGTATATGTGCATAAATGAAAACGTGAGCACAGATTTACACATACACACTGTTTGTTCATAGGTTATCCCCTGTTCTGTGCCATCAAAGAATCAAAATGCATCTCCTTGTTGAGGTCTTTTTTGATCTCAGTAAACTTGAATCTATCTTTATTGCGATGACTACTTCCAGAAAAGCACTAATTTATAATTCAAGCATTATTTCCTAACATTTTGATTCATATAATGACCATGAATGGTATTAAAATTTTAGCAACCCTTGGCTACACTCGAGTAGATCTCCCATCAAATCCGGTCACATCTAGTTTGGATGAATGGAGTCCCATATTGATGATCCAAACTGCTAGATGTGATCTACTACCTCAAAATTACTTACATACCAAAAATCATGTGATTTGGAGATCCTTAGCCTATACATCAAATAGGCAAAAAAATTGGATAACCTAAATAATATTGAATCATATATACTTTTTTTGATCACTTGATGCATAGGATAGAAGTCTCCAAATCACATAATTTTTGATGTGTAAGTAGTTTAGAGATAGTAGATCGCATCCAACGGTTCCAATCATAGATATGAGACCCTCATTATCTAATATAGACCTGGCCAGATCTGAGTGGAAATCCACTCGAGTGTAGCCAAGTTTGGCTCTTAAAATTTTACATTATCTATGTATGCAACTTAAAATCCACTTTAGTACAACCATATCCCAATTTCATCAACTCAACATATTAGAAATGTCTTCATCTATCAATCCTTGGTTTGGAAAATACGTTCCAACTATCACTTTGGTATTTCTTCGACTATTTCACATAAATTAGTTATATATGCTCCATTCTAGTTTTTAAAAAATCTAAAATGTTGAAAAGTTTGAAAGAAGACGAACCATCATTACCGAGTTCTTAAATGCATTATTCATAAAAATAAAACCAAAACTAACCAGAAGATCATAAAGACAGTCACATGAGAAGAAGTTAGATTTTACAATATGTGCTTTTTTGTTTTGCAAGCCCTTACCTTAGCTGATGCCTTCAAGCTAGATATCCCTTTGGTGGAAAATGTCTGTGCAGCCTTGCTCTTTTTTCGTATCAATGTTGTCAGATTTTTTATTGTGGCAGAGAGAGCAATAGAACTAATAAGGCATACAGCAGGTGTGGCAACAAGAATTAACCGAACCATCACACCAGCAAAGTACATGCTTGTCAGGCCATACATAACTATGAATATCGTGGCATCTGACAGACGCTTAAAGCAGAAATAGAGTCCTGCTGGAAAGAGAAACAGAAGGATGTGGAAGTCAAACATGAATGATGACCATGCTGTCGGTTGATGCTCTGAAACAGATGCAATGATGGGTATATGATCCTTTGCATATGTCGGATCAAGCAGGGAGTAAAACCTTCCTGCCCAGGGAGAGATATAACCAGTTGCCATGCCAACTCCAAGAGCAAGAGCACCCACAATTATTGCAGATGTCAGAGTAATTCTCAAGAAGGAATGGAATAATTTAGGATCATTTATTATGTATTTCACCCAGTCTACAAAGTAAAAAACCTGAAAACAAGGATCATATGTTAGGCTCGCAAAGTGGCAATAAATTAAACGACTCGGGCATCTGCTAACTATTGTATGGCAGATAAAGCCTAACAGAAACTTCAATACATATACAATGAAGGGAAAAAAAAAATGTTTCATTGATCATCCACTGGTTTTCATAATGGACATCGTGCTGGATGATGTATTTAACATGATACAATGAATTTGACGATCAGAAGGCATTTTCATGTTTATTAGTTCATTTGAGTATGTTTTACTGAAAGACAACCATAAGCAGGTCACTATGAATTAGTCAAATATCAGTCACCATCTGTGCAGCTATATGTCACGATAGCCAACCACTTTTCTACAACTAATTATAGTTAAAAAAGGGACAAATGTTCTGTTTTTTTTTTTAAATCCCCTAATCAGAACCAAGTGAAAGAACAAACTATAACACGTAGAAACAAAGAAGGAAAGGAGGTGCAAACCTGCATCAAGAAAAACACACCCAAGGCGGCCATGTGCTCTCCGGACTGCACATGCTGGAATCCGACGAACCGGATCTGCATCGCGAGCAGCATCCCCAAAATATACATGCAATTATAAGCAACGTAAAGCCTCATCGAATACCTCCCCGTGATCAGCAGCACCAAAACATACAGCGGCACCAAGTTGATTATAAACACATACCCGCCCCACGCCGATACCATGTAGAAGTAACCGAACGCCGAGGCCAGGCCCCATGCCAGCGATCCCGTGTTCACAGCCTTCACAAAGAGGTAAAAGGTCAACAATAAGGCGAAGATGGCGACCCCCTCGTTATCGTAGGACCCGGCGACGGACCGGGAGATGTAACCGGGGCAGATGGCGATGAGGGCGGCGGCGGCGAGGCCGGCGCCGGCGTCCCAGATCTCCTTGCCGAAGAAGTAGGCAACAAGGGTGGTGTTGGAGGCGAAGAAGGGGGCCGTGAGGACGCAGACCTCGCGGATGTGCACGGCGAAGGTGAGAAAGCGGAGAGCGCGGTAGATGAGGGCGGCGGTGACCATGAGGCCGGGGAAGAGGGTGCCGCCGATGATCCGGCCAAGGGGGTACCAGCTCTCGGAGTCGAACCAGTTCCAAAACTCGTAGAAGCCGTTCTTGGTGAGGAAGAGGGTGGTCCGGTAGTTGAAGTAGGGGTCGAACTCGTGGATCATGGACTCGTAGCGGAGGACGCTGAAGAGGCGGACGGCGAAGGCGAGGACATAGATGAGGGCGAGGGCGGAGACGCGGATCAGGAGCTCCTGCTGTTTGGTTTTGAGCTTTAGGGCTTTCAGGGAAGGGAAAGGGGAGGAGGAAGGCGAGGCGAGGGGAGTGGGCTTGACGCCATTCTCGGCCTTGGCTCCCATGGAGAGATCGGGAGGGAAGGGAAGGGGAGGTGGGGGAATGGAGGAACCCTACAGTCTTGATCGGGAGAGAATTAGGGTTTCAGGGGTTCATTTAGGTTGGGAGAAGGGAGAGAGAGAAACCTAAATATTTTGATCCGGAGAAGGATTTTAATGATCCAATTTGGATCATGATCTCTGAAACTCAGATCGTCGCATTTGATATACTATATTTTAATTTTTTTTTTTTTTTTCTCAGAAACTGCCTACTCATTTCATAGAGTCCTAATATGAATAAAACCTGCAGAGCTCTGGGGAGAGAACTTTCCCCTGAGGTAACGGCTAGTTTTCGCCGGCGTTGAGAGCTCGGCGAGGTCGTCGCCGGTCGAGGCAGCGGGGCGCACCGGCATTGCGTGGACCCGCCTGGTATCCGGAGGGGCGTGACAGCTGGGGTCCCGTTGACAGCCCGGCGATTCAGGGGGGGGGGGCATTCGGCCTTCTCCTTAACGCTAACTTTCCTTGCAGAGTATCTTCCTTGCAGGCGGCATGCACCGGAAGGGGAAGCAGCCGGTGGGGACCGAAAGGGAGGGCGCGGCGAGAGGCAACGGTAAGCCTAACCCCAGTGGAGGAGCCCGTAGCGGAGGTCGTGGGGAGCACTCCGGCGCTTGGTCGAGGCCGGCGCCGTGGGTGACTCACTGGCCCACGGCTGCGGAGGTGGAGCGGCTGCGCCGCCTTTTCCCGGAAGTGGTGACACTCTCGGAGGAGCCCATCGAGGAGACTCGACGGGAGTGGGACGGCCGGGCGGCCGTGGTCCGTAGCCTTGGCCGCCGTGTCCCCGCGGAATGGGTAGCCAAGGACGTGGCTGCCCGGGCCAGGTTGAAGGAGGTGGTGGCCGTCCCACTAGCGGACGGCTACCTGGCTCTGCGTTTCCGGTCGACGGAGGACCGGGACAGGGCCATTAGCGAGGGGCCATGGGTGGTGGCGGGACAGCTTCTCGCCATCGCCCCCTGGGTCCCGGACTTTGAGCCAGGGGAGGAGGCTGTAACTACGGTGACGCTGTGGCTCCGCCTCCCTCGGCTGCCTCCGGAGTACTGGTCGACGGCGACCATTCTCGAAATCGCAGCCCGGGCAGGCCGGCCGATTGCGGTGGATGGGGTCACCGAACAGCGACGGGCGATGGGATTCGCCCGCGTGAAGGTGGCGATTGACGCCACCAAACCCCTTAAACCGGGGATTCTCATCCAGGGGAAGACGAAGGTGCGGTGGCAGCCCTTCGTCTTCGAAAGTGTGCCGGCCATCTGTCCCCGGTGCGGGCGGATGGGCCACTTGGAGGCGGCATGCCGGTTTCCCTCAGTGGCGGTGGACCCGGGGGGCGATCCTGCTTCGCCGCCTCCCGGTGCCGGGGTGGACACCCAAGGACCTGCTTATGGTCCTTGGATGGTAGCGACCCGGCGGAGACCACCGCCGCGTGAAAACCGACCGCGGCGGAGGGAGACTGAAGGGCCCGAACCTGGGACTGAGTCGGTATCGACTCGGCCGCCAACCCCGGCACCTCGCCCGGAGTCGCCAGGGCCTGATCCGGGTTCCGTGGTACCCGTGCCCCAAGCCCAGCCGACACTGCCGGCGACCAGCCCGACCATGCCGGTGTCCCCGGCGGACACTGACGGCTGGCAGAAGCCGGCGAAAGTCGCCCGTCGTCGGTCACCGCCTCGCCATGCTTTGACGGAAACCCTCGCCCCCCACTGGGTTGACTCGGTCGACGACCTCGATGACGCCGAGTCAGCCGACCCGGAGCCAGGCGTCGGTCGCGAACGGGGGCGGGTCAGTCCAGACACCAGTCGGGCTGAGCCGGGGCCAAGCGGGCCGAGTGAAGCCCGTGTCAAGCGGCCCAGGCCTCCTGCGGGCCTTGGCCCGCTTCAAGCCTCGGAAACGGTGGCCCAGTCGGCCACCGCTGGGCTGGCCCGGCAAGCCCGACCTTTTAGGGCTCGGCGAGGGGAGCGGGGGCCGGCGGTTGCGGCCCACGGAGCACCGCTGCTCGTTGAGGGCGCGCGACGAGCCGGGGTTGACCTGCGCGCTCGGGGAGCGCGACCTGCGCGGGCTGAATGGGGTGCGCGGGCTGCGCAAGCTCAGCCGGGCGCGCGCGGCATGCGGGCCCAGCTGAGGCAGCGGGGAAAATTCGCTACAGGGCCGCTGGCCCTGATACGGCAGCAGGGGCTGTGGGTGCCCCACATGAGGGGCCCACAGGCCCAGTCTGAGGGGGGCCCACGAGCGCAGTTGGCCCCTGGTCTAGGGGCCCAGGTCCAGCGAGACCCGCAGGCCCAGAGTGAGCTGCTCTCGGACCCCGGGGCATCATTAGGCCCTTTCAAATACTGCCCACCTTGTCAGGAGATGGTTTCAGAGCGGGATACCCCCCTACCAGTAGGTCAGACTCTCCTCATGCGGGAAGTGCTGGGAGAGCTGCGATCCTGGGACGATCACGAGGGCCCTGGGAGAGGCCCAGATGGGGTGTTTCGGTTTGGCTCTCCGACCCCTGCCTTGGGCATAGAGGTCGCTCTCGATGGGCCCGAGGTTGGCGGGCACCCTGGGCCGTGCCTGCAGGGTGCGATAGGGGTGCCACTCGGAGGGGCCCGTGAGGGACCCATGGACGTTGGTGACAGTGGCGATTGCCACCGGGTCATAGCCACGGCTGGCAGCGCAGAGGGGGGTCACCCAGCTGTTGTGCGACTCATCAGGGCGGCAGTCATGCGCGACGCACCAGGTGTATGCGCTGAGGTAGAGCAGCAGGACGACTTAGGCCGCCAGTCTGAGGTAGCTCCTGAGGCCCAGGGGGAGGATGAGTCTGTGCCCGACCATGCGGTTGTGATCCATGAAGGTTCTAGCTTGGAATTGTAGGGGGGCGGCCAAGCCGGCCTTCATGTCTTCCTTTAAGCGGCTAGTACAGATCCACTGTCCAGATATCTGCTTCCTTTGCGAGACACGGTTATCTGGCGATGGGCTTGGTAGACTGAGGCGGCGCCTGGGGAGGGACTGGGAGACCTATGCAGTCGATTCCCAGGGGTTGTCTGGTGGCCTTTTGGTCCTGTGGAGGCGAGGGGTGGCGACGATTGATGTCTTCCACAACTGCTCTCAACAGGTAGTCATGGTAGTATCGGAACCCTGCAGTGGTCCGTGGGTGTTGTGTGGTGTGTACGCGAGCACGGATCACAGGGTTAGGAGAGCCCTCTGGCAGGAGATCACTGACCTGGCCGCCCAGGGTATCCCGACGCTGTTAGTTGGTGACTTCAATTGCATCCAGAGTGCTAATGACAAGAGGGGAGGTGCAGCATTCACGGATAGAGTTGATAGGAGGGAGTTTCGCGACTTTGTAGTGCGGAACGGACTGGTGGACCTAGGCTTCTCCGGACCGCGGTTTACCTGGTGCAACAATCAATCTGGCAGTGCTAGGGTTTGGGAGCGGTTAGATAGGGCCTTTGCGTCCCCGGACTGGATCCTTCGATTTCCTACTAGCCGAGTGAGTCATTTACCTCGGATTGCATCAGACCACTGTCCCTTGCTGATCTCCACCTCATCGGGACCTAGCCATCATAGCCCCTTCCGCTTTGAGAAGATTTGGTTATCGTATCCTCAGTCTTGGGACATTATTCGCGATGCGTGGCGTGTCCCGGTGCGGGGGAATGCGATGCAACGAGTCTCACGCAAACTCGAGATGACCAAACGTCGGCTTCGCCGATGGAATCGCGAGGTAGTGGGCGATATTTTTCGGAGATTGGATGGGGTGGAGACTGCGATTACTGAACTGCAGAGGAGAGAAGACCTACGTGGTGAACTCCCGGAGGGGGACATGGCCGATCTTCGGGGGCTTCTAGCGACTCACCACTCCTTACTACGGCAGCACGAGATATTCTGGCGACAGAAGTCTCGGGTCCAGTGGGTACGCGAGGGTGATCGCAATACTAGGTTTTTCCACCGGACGATGGTTATCCGGAGACAGCGGAGCATGATCCACTCATTGCGTGATGGGTCTGGAGACCGAGTGGAGGGTGAGCCTGCCGTCAGACGAGTCATATTTGATTTTTTCCGCACCAGATGGACGGAAGATGGAGGCCCGGATGATGGCGATCACCCTCTGAGGGTTGATGGGGGCATTGATGATGACGAGAACACAACCTTGATTCGGCCGGTGTCGGCACAGGAGGTGCAGGACGCAGTCTGGGCTCTGGCGGCAGACAAGGCCCCGGGACCCGACGGGTTCCCCCCGTTCTTTTTTCGAAGATACTGGGGTATCGTTCGGGGAGCAGTGGTTGAGGCTGTGCAGTGTTTCTTCACCCAGGCAGCCATGCCTGAGGACTGGAAGGCCACCTTCATCACGCTCATCCCGAAGCGCCAGGAGGCGGTAGAGCCGGGTCACTTCAGGCCCATTAGTTTGTGCACTACCTTGTATAAGGTTGTGGCGAGGATTATGGTGGGCAGGATGAAGCCCCTACTGTCGGGCATCATCAGCCAAGAGCAGGGGGCTTTTGTAGCGGGGAGGAACATCTCCCAAAATGTTATGCTGGCCCAAGAGATGATGTGGGACCTTCAGCGAGCACCGAAGCGGCGCAGCTTGATGGCAATCAAGCTGGATATGGAGAGAGCGTATGACAGGATCAGGTGGAGTTTTCTTCGGAGAGCACTGGAGGCCTATGGCTTCCATAGGCGATGGATCGGATGGGTCCTAGGGTGTGTCCAGGGGCCAAAGTTCTCTATCTTGGTCAATGGCACACCGTCAGCTTTCTTCGAGTCCACCATGGGGCTGCGGCAGGGATGTCCCTTATCCCCTTATTTGTTCATTATTTGTTCTGACATTTTGTCCCGTGCTTTGCAGAGTGCGTGCACTCGCCAGGAGCTAGGGGCCTATGTTCCAGCTCCGGGGGCGGGACCCATCTCTCACTTACTCTTTGCTGACGATTGTCTTCTTTTGTCTAGGGCGCGGATCTCTGATGCACGGGTTCTTCGCAGGGTGCTGGTAGATTACTGTGCAGCGTCCGGCCAGAGAGTGAACTTCACGAAGTCAGCTATTCAGTTCAGCCCTAGCACGGAGAGCAGAGTCAGACAGGAGATCAGACGGATCTTGCAGATACCAGAGCAGGAGGGGACACTGGTCTACCTGGGTGTTCCCATCACAGGCCGGAGACTACGGGTGGCAGAGTGCTCGAGGCTGGTACAGCGGGTTGAGAGCAGGCTGGAGGGATGGCGGGCATCATCTCTATCCATGATGGGGCGACTGACACTAGTCAGATCAGTGTTAGGATCCATGCCGGTATACCTTATGGCCAACACTGTGATCCCAAAGACGACCTTATTGAAGATTGAACGTCTCCTTAGGAGTTTCTTGTGGGGGTCTCATGGTGGGGGCCATGGGGTACACCTGGTGGCCTGGGAGCAGGTCTGTCTTCCTATCAGTGAGGGCGGTCTGGGAGTACAGTCCCTCTTGGAGAGGCGTGAGGCCCTTGTCGCTCGACACGCAGCCCGCTTTTTGTTGGAGCCACAGGGGCTTTGGAGCCGGGTGATGGCAGCTAGATATGGCCAAGGGGGCTCTGAGGTGGTACGGAGTGGCCGCCGCGCCTCCTTTATGTGGCGGGAGATCGGAAAGTATTTGCCGACTGTGTTGGCTAACACCAGGTGGCTGATAGGCGATGGTCGGAGCATCGATGTGATTTGTGATCCATGGGTGGATACCCTTCCTTTGCGATACTGGCCGACGATGGTGGATACCGAGGCAGCTGAGGGGCACCGGGTATGCGACCTCCTAGCACCAGGGAGGACAGGTTGGGATGAGATCAGACTCCATCAGTTGTTCGGGGTTCACCTTGCTGAGAGGATTCGCTCCCTCCCAGTACCAGGATGCGAGGGGCCAGACGTCCGAGTATGGGGCACCTCATGTAGGGCTACCGTTAGGCTGGGTGATCTGTCACGAGTCATCCAGCAGGAGCATGAGCGGGGACCGGACTACACCTGGATATGGAGGTCCGGTCTCCAACCGAGGGCAGCTCTCTTCTTGTGGAAGGTGATGTGGGATCGCCTTCCGACGAGTGCAGTGCTGAGGAGGCGTGGATTGGGGATCCCTGCGGAGTGCGGGGCTTGCGGCATAGACGAGACTGTGGATCATGTACTATTTCGTTGCACTTGGGCGAGGGCGACATGGCAGTGGACAGGTATCCCGGAGGTGGCGTGGCGGGAGAGGAGATTATTCCTTCAGATGATACGACAGTGGCTGGCCAGTCCCGGGACACATCAGGAGGCCATCAGAGCGACCTGCACAGCCCATCAGATCTGGCTGGCAAGGAACGCTCGTATCTTCAGCGAGCGCAGGATATCGCCGAGGTTGGTTGCGGAGTCTGCTCGTGCACTGGCGGTGGAGTCCAGACTCACCATCCCTTCAGATATACCTTTGATAGCTCGGGACACCTGGGGTTCCTTCTCTGCTCAGGCAGCTCCTCGGACGGTGTTTTTCACCTGGGAGCCCCCACCCCCGAGTTTCCTCAAGGTCAATTTTGACGGGTCGGTGTTGGATGGAGGTTCGCGAGGCGGGGCAGGTTTCGTCATACGGGACCCTCATTCTAGGGTAGTGGCAGCAGGCGGTTGCCAGTTATTCGACATATCAGTCCCAGGGGCGGAGTTGCGAGCTGCCTGGGCGGGTCTTCGCCACGCGAGGCAGGTGCTGCGGGCTAGCTCGATCATTCTGGAGGGCGATTCGGCTACAGTTATCCGGTGGATTCAGAGGGGCACGAGTGGTGAGAGCACAGACCACCCTCTGATCCGGGACATCGGGGTGATGGTGAGGGATGGCGTGGCCTTTCAGGCCACGCATGTATTCAGAGAGGCCAATGGGGCGGCTGACTGGGTGGCTGCATACGCAGCCCACCACTCAGGATACGCCCTGTGGGCAGGAGAGAGGGAGCTGCCTTTGGCACTTCGTGAGATTATGTATTTTGACTTTCTTGGATGTATTCGGACCCGTGTTGTCTGAACAATCCGTCACAGCAAAAAAAAAAAAATAAAAAAAAAATAAAACCTGCAAGGTCGTGAGAAAACAACAAAGACAAAAAAAAAGGAATGCTTGATACTTTTAGATAATTATCATGTTTCACAGAAATTCATAGTCATTGATCATATAATATCTAAACTTTTCCTTCTATATTACATAAAATATATTTATTAATCATACAATATATATTTTTATAATAAAATATTAATATATTAATTATTAATATATTTCATAAAAATATAGTTATTGATCTTATAAAAATATATTAATTATTATTATAGATTTAATATTTTTATTTATACTTTTAATATATTATTCTTAATGGTAATGTTGCGGGGACGGACGCTTTGGCCGGAGCCTCACGCAACAGTTAGCCCACATTAAGCTAGCAGAGAAAGAGGACTACGTTCCTCCCGAGGTATTGTCCGCTTTGGGCGCTCCGGCCCGCGCGTCCAGCGCAGACGGGGGGAGACTGGTGCTCTCACGGTTTTGTCCCACAAAAGGGCCCTCGAGAGGAAAGGATTTCCACCCCCCATTTAAGGCACAGAACCTTTCCGCTACTAGCCGATGTGGGACTAAATTCGGGTGCACCCCCCCCCACAACATAGCCCCCCTAGCGGGAAGGTTCCTGTGGCGCCTCCCAGTCCTAGGGGGTAGTCTGCGGCAAGGGGCGCGGCCCTTCCTCTAGCGCCAATCTGTTGCGGGGACGGACGCTTTGGCCGGAGCCTCACGCAACAGTTAGCCCACATTAAGCTAGCAGAGAAAGAGGACTGCGTTCCTCCCAAGGTATTGTCCGCTTTGGGCGCTCCGGCCCGCGCGTCCAGCGCAGACGGGGGGAGACTGGTGCCCTCACGGTTTTGTCCCACAAAAGGGCCCTCGAGAGGAAAGGATTTCCACCCCCCATTTAAGGCACAGAACCTTTCCGCTACTAGCCGATGTGGGACTAAATTCGGGTGCACCCCCCCCACAACATAGCCCCCCTAGCGGGAAGGTTCCTGTGGCGCCTCCCAGTCCTAGGGGGTAGTCTGTGGCAAGGGGCGCGGCCCTTCCTCTAGCGCCAATCTGTTGCGGGGACGGACGCTTTGGCCGGAGCCTCACGCAACAGTTAGCCCACATTAAGCTAGCAGAGAAAGAGGACTGCGTTCCTCCCGAGGTATTGTCCGCTTTGGGCGCTCCGGCCCGCGCGTCCAGCGCAGACGGGGGGAGACTGGTGCCCTCACGGTTTTGTCCCACAAAAGGGCCCTCGAGAGGAAAGGATTTCCACCCCCCATTTAAGGCACAGAACCTTTCCGCTACTAGCCGATGTGGGACTAAATTCGGGTGCACCCCCCCCCACAACATAGCCCCCCCAGCGGGAAGGTTCCTGTGGCGCCTCCCAGTCCTAGGGGGTAGTCTGCGGCAAGGGGCGCGACCCTTCCTCTAGCGCCAATCTGTTGCTGGAAATTAGACCCGGGGGCAATCTTCGGTCGAGGGAGAGGGAGCTGCGGGTCACCACGGCGGGGCGGCGACCAGTCGGCGGGCGGCGTCCTTCGTCTGGGGTGGCCGGAGAGAGGGAGCTGGGGATCCTCACGGCGGGGCAGCGATCCGTCAGCGGGCGGCGTCCTCCGTCTGGGTGCCTACAGACAAACCGGTGGCCGGGTTTTCCGGCGCCGGCCCTCCGACGCTCAAGTCAGGGAGGGGGCGGATAGTGTAAGGAGGAGATGAACAGTGCTTGTAAGGCGCGGAATTTCCCAACCCCCTCCTGAGAAGCTAAGGCTCCCTTTTATAGGTGGGGGTCGGTTTACCTGTGATGTAACAGGGCGAGGCCATAGTACGGCTCGGCATGTGGCTCAGGTCGGCGCACGGTCAGGCGAATCATTGTGCTGATGTCGGCGGTGAGAGCGACATACGACCCGAACCAGTACGCTACCAGGCGAATCATTGCATTGGTGTCGGAGGTATGGCCAAGATCAGAGACTTATCATGGTTGACCAGACTCTGCTGGGCTAACTTGCCGTGGAGAGCCGAGGATCCGTAGATGTCAGGAGCCATGCGCATTAATTGTGGAGTAAGCCGGAGATCCGCATTAATGGTGGAGTAAGCCGGAGATCCGCATTAATGGTGGAGTAAGCCGGAGATCCACATTAATTGTAGAGTGAACCGGAGGGTTACAGCGGCCATGCGCAATAAATGCTGAAGCAGTGGCAGGGCATGGTCCTCAGTTGGACCTCGGAGAAGTACGGCCGTAGTAGATGGCTGACAAGGGTAGACCTTGAGCGTTAGGATTTTCCTAGGTTGGAGGTCTCGAGGTCGGATGCCGACTTCAGCTGTTCAGGGTCGGCGATTGTGCGGCTTCTTGGGGGCATTTGTGTCACTTGGGGGAAAAATCTTATTCCCCCAACACTACCCCCCGACTTCCGAGTTCGAGCAGCTTGCGGGCTTGGACGTGGGAAGTAAAGTCTATCGTTAAAGTTGGGGGGTGAATCTCGTCTGCGCCCTCGTGTTTCTCGGAGTGTTTATGGCGAGACCCGCGCCCTTGGACGTTTCGAGGTTGCTTTATTCAGCGAACTTATGGTGGAGCTCGTGTCTTTACGTTTCTCGGAGCGGGTGTAACGGGGGTGGCGTCTCTTGGATCGCCAAGATCGCTTCGTGCGGCGGACTCATGATGAGGGTCCTTGGGCTCGACGAGGCGACGCCTCGATCCCGTAATCGGAATTCTCCGCTCATCAATGAGCGTGCCGTTACGGGGTTCAAAACGGACACGCGGCATGACCTAGGATCGGACGCTTCCGATCTCGTATTACTGGATCATGGATCCGGCGAGGTGAAGGCTACGTCGGGGCTCCACGTGCCCCAGGGCCTTATTAAATGAGGGGAGCGGAGGTGCCGTCCGTTCGTTGTTCAAGGCGATTCGATTCTGCGGACCCATAATGAGGCCCCGAGATCCGATGGGACAGGACTTCGATTTCGTACCCGATTTATTGATCCGGAGTGAATACGGTGCCTCGGTCTCCGAGGTCAACACGTGGCGCAATCCGATCGGGGGACGGAAACCGACCCTGTCGATCTGGACCGCCGAGGGGGTCTATATAAACCCCTTGAGGTTGCCCTAAAGGTTTTATTTGGCTGCCTCTTATTTTTGTTGTCTTTCTCCCTCGCTTCCTTCTTCAACCGAACCTCGCCATCGGTGCCCGGAGCGATTTCCGGCAATGTCTAGTAGGTTCCTACCCTGCAACTGCTAGGGTTCTCCTTCCTTTTCCTTCCCCAGTTTTCATTCTCTGTTTTCGATTTCACTTCGCTCTTGTAAAATGGGTCTTGGTCCGGAGGAGGTAGGGTCCAGCCTGTCAGAGGAGGAGCTGGAGTTGATCCGCTCCCGCTTCTTCTTCCGGCCCGGGTTTCGCCTTGAAACCGCGGGGCCGGAGGACAGGGTGACGCAGCCGCCCCCAGGTCGGATCGCGGTCTACCGCGAGACACTCTGGGCTGGTCTGCGGTTTCCCGTTCACGAGTTCGTGAACATCCTGCTGGCCGAGTACCAGCTCGTCCCGGCGCAGTTGGCTCCGAACTCATGGAGGACGATAATCGAGTTTTTGTCCCTGTGCCTCGGGCACGGGATCCCGATCTCAGTGGGTCTTTTCCGCCGGTGTTTTCTGTTGAAGAAGAACCCGGCGGACGCAGGGTGGCTATACTTTGCCTTTCGGGGCGGTATGTCACTCTTCCAAGGCGCCCCTTCCTCGATTCATGAGTGGAAGGGGAAGTTTTTCTTCCTGGCGTCCGAGGCGCCTTGGGGGTTCGACCCGAGGTGGGGACACCCTCGGTTGAAGGCCCTCAACAGGCTCTCCGAACCGTCGGGGAGGGGGCTGAGGACCCTAGACTCTCTGCGAGCCCTCGGGAGGGGCAACGACCTGACCGAGCTCCTGCGGGAGGGCGCCCTGGCGAGCGTGGGTCTGAGCTCGGCGCGCCCCGAGGGTAACGGTAGTCATATTACTTTATTTCCTTGTCCTTTGTTTTCACTGCTACTGGTCTGACACTTAGTGAAATTTTTGTTCAGACATTCCCCTCATGCCGACCAACAACACATCGTTTTTTTCCCGCCTGAGGAGGCGAGAGGCCGAGGCCGACGGAACTATGCCTCAGCCTCGGAAAAGGGCGAGATCAGACGGCGCCTCGACGTCGGCCGGGACGAGTGGCCCCGAGGCGGGGGCCTCCACAGCCAACCCGAGGCGGGCACGGGTCGTCAGCCACGTGGGCCCATCAGCCCCTCCTTGCCCTGCCCCCATTGCCCAGCGGGGGGAGCCGTCCACGATCCGGCAGCAGCGCCCGGGACCTGAGCCGACTCGAGGCCCCGAAGCGAGCGGCTCCGGGACCTCGGGCTCGGGCATGCCGGGCCCTTCCCGAGCTTCCCGGGAGGAGTCAGTCGAGCCGGACTCCCCTATTCCCGAGCGGAGCTCGGCCATTCATAACGCCGAGGTCGCACGCTCCGTGCTTCGGCGTGCGATGCTTCCGGCGGACCGGGCCGAGTTCCGGAACATTCCGCTGGAGGTGGTCGTTGACAGTGCTTACTGCAATACCGCCCGGGTAAGTCCTTTTTTCAATTTCCTTAAAGTTGTTAGTGAATCCGTATGTTTTTAACTCATGATCATTTTGTCTCTTTCTTTACAGCATGTTCACGAGCTCGACACCCTGGTGTTTATCGCCCAGGGATGCCAGGAAGAGACCCGGCGGGTCAGCCGGCAGTTGGAGCCGGCTAAGAAAAGGATCGCCGAGCTGGAGGCAACAGGTAATATTTATTTGATTATAAAAAATAAGATAAATAGAAGTGATATATTAAATATTTTTACTATATAAATATAAAATACAATAATATATTTCTATTATAATTTAAACTTATTATTAAATAATAATATAATTAATAATTGTAATATAATATATATTATAAATATAGTATATATTATATAATATTTATATAATATATAAATATACCAATTTTTTCTGTTGGATTGAGAGATATTTTTTTCTTATAGATATCCAACCTCAAGGACATAAATGATGATTTAAAAAGTAGAGATGCTTTAGAATTACTTCTTGCTTTTGTTTTCCTTTGATTTAGGGTGGTGATTGGCGAAGATCAACCCGACCCGGTAATGTAGCCCTAGCTTGGTTTGGCTGTTTGTTCCAGCCGTCATATGGGCTCGGTTTGGATGGAGCCATGATTGGTTTGGGTACTAAGATTTCATCTATCTTTTACGTTGTCTTAATCCTTTGACACAAATTCACATGGCTGTGCCTGTAGCAAAGAAAGACATAAAAATGCTCGCAAGACTTATCCCCAAATTAAGGTTGATGTTTGGATTGTCAGCTCGATTTCTTTTGGTTATATATTTTACGCAACTATATCATGGCGTTGGAACAAAGGCATGTCACCTTTTTGCTTTTACGAAAGCCTGAACAACTTAACACGGGCACGGAGGCAATAGTTGAACCCATTTCTATGTCCAAAATAGCCACACTGATAGCCATAAAAGTTACTACCTCTATATGAATGAATCATCCACATTTCCTCAGGAGCTACATCTTTGTTTTCTTATGTCCTGCTCTCCTCTTTCTTACCCTCGGAAACAAATCTCAAAAAAATTTCTAATTCCACAAGCATTAAAATCACTGAATCTCCAGTGAACGTATTTCAGCATGGCTGTCCAAAGTTCAGGTACCTTCCTGCAAAATATTAAGCAACAAAATCACTAAAGCAAAGTATTACAACTAACTGGCGATTAGTCGCAAGAAGAAAAAAATAACGGAATACTAAACAGAATGATAGCCAATAGCTGATGTGCCAAGCTGCCATCAATGCAAGAGCTTCATTAAGAACAAACGCTGTGGAACATATGAAAATTAGGGGGTTTTTTTGTTGTTGTTGAGCCATGTCGGCCATAAGTAGAGTTCTTTTTTGCAATGGTAAGGAGGAAGCCAAATGAAAAACCACAGTTTCAGAAAGCCTGGCTAAACCATCAGCAGGCTGGTTCGCCTCTCCAGATGCATGGGAGGCCATGAAAAATTGTAAAGATGCTGCGTATCCAGCAATGTCCAAAAGGAGGGGATGGTTGTGAGAGACTGTAAAAGACTGCATTGACAACATCCGTTGATACAGTGCAAGCCATTGGATCACCGTGAGGGAGCCTAATTCTAGCCAAATACTCCTATATCCTAGTTGTTGGGTGACTATAAACAGGTTTGTCCAAGCAGCTTGAAGCTCTGCCTGAGGAACTGAAATTGTTTTGAGTTTTGAAAGGACCAGCATATAACATAGTGCAGTAGCGATCTCTAATGATGTATCCCAGCGCAGCTTCCACCTAAGTCCATGAGGCATCGAAATTATGGTACTGATGCCCCTAAGATATTCAATTATCTCTGATCTTCCAAAGTTCTCAACTCCCATCGACTCTTAAGAAGAAAGTTGCAGAAACCTAAAGTAAATATAACAATTATTTACAAGGAAAGTAGGCCAACTAGTAAAAAATTCAGAAACTGACATGCTGAGCACATGGCACCCATAAACATATTATCATGCCAAACTAACTTTAAAATAATATCAAACATACCCTTCTTAATTGCTGTAACAAGCCAACATCTGAAGAGGTGTCAAATCCAGTATAGTCTTCCAAAATCCAGATTAATCTTCTGCAAACCAATACGTTCAAATTCCTTATTTGGCTCAAATAAGCAGAATATCAAAGTCAGCCACCCCGCTTTCAAAATATGTAAGAAAAACCCTGCATTTTGAATGAGTGATGCAATCCTTTGCTGATTGCCAACAATCCACTCTCATCCACGCTCCAATGGGGGGAAAACAAAATAAGCATATCTTACCTCTCCAGCAGGGTGGCTTTTCATGTGCCCATCTAAATGCCATCCTTCAAATATACGGGAGTTTTTAATGTCATCTTTGAGCAGAGATGTCCTGCAAAGCATTGATATAGAGATGCAATTCACAATTCACTAAAAGAAAGTTAAAATATATAATAATGACGATGTAAAAAAAAAAAAGGTTAAATCTGCACTCCATGTTATGAATGTTTGCACAACAGAAGGTTCTATACACACGTCACACCTCTCTCCTTGGCAACCAGAGGTTCTGGTTCAATTCTGTTCATCCCCAAAAATACGGACATGGATAATTATAATGCACGTGCTTCCCCCCCTCCCACCCCCCCAAAAAGGTTTGACACACGTCACCACCACTAAAGCACCAATTTTTTCTTTCTTCTGAAGAATAAATCCACAGATAACTTATCTGAACTAGCTGACTGCTCCCTAGGATATTCTCCCTAATTGCAAAGAGGCTTATCCTCTGGAGAATCATGTCAAAGTCACCACAGCGTAGCATGCTTATGCTACCTATTGCTCATGTCTCTTAAGAGAAGTGCATCATTTTCCTACCACATATTTTTATACCATATGGAAACTTCAGTATGTGCATTTTTTTAAATAAAATGCATAACATTACTCAGAAAACTTTGGTGGAAAATGAAGCAGAATCATGCTGCAAGTTCTCATGAGATTTACTCGGAAGCGTTTATCATCATCCAAGCCTTTTCCCAACAAACGTGGGGTAT
The DNA here is from genome assembly GCF_051530095.1 of Phoenix dactylifera. Taxonomy (NCBI): domain Eukaryota; kingdom Viridiplantae; phylum Streptophyta; class Magnoliopsida; order Arecales; family Arecaceae; genus Phoenix; species Phoenix dactylifera. Next base: position 19,712,777 of record NC_143205.1, read on the forward strand.
GCATTTGCTAGGAGGTTTAGTTGACATGCAATTTCTAACTTGACAGCAGAAGGTTGATGACAAGACATTGTTAAATGGAGAGAAGTGACAAATTTCAATGCAGAAATCCAGACCAGATTTGGATATCCACAAAGCTAAGCTTCACTACATTCTATTAGAAGGAACACCATCTTTTGAATCAAAAAAGAAAAAAGAAAAAGGAACACCATCTTGATTAAATCGTCAACTGCAACAAATCAACATAAATTAGGTCATGGCCCTGTTCTGGAGCACAACATGCAAGAACTCAAAAAACCAAAATTGAAATAGAAGAGCACCAATCACCCATACCTCATGAGGTGCCATGGCATACAGACCCCAGTCTCACAGAAATATAATTTCACTAGTGGCCAACCAAAAGCACCTCTGTGTCTATATCTGCCTTTCATCTCTGAAAGAAACCCATTCCATGCGCCCCATCATAGGTAGCATAAGCAGAATATTAAGACTTCATAATGACCGAACAACGGAAATTGCTTCAGATATCTCTTAAGGACATCTGAGCCCAGGCTTCATTTAACAAAACCTTAATCTGCAGCGAATCTGCACAGCATCTGAGACTTGTTAAGTAATGAGAATACCATCATTTGTACGGCTATTAGATGATTATGACTCCATGAGATCTTATTGAAGGGCTCCATTATACCTTTACGATATGGCAACCACAACACTATTAGTGGTATTAGTGTTCTTGCATCTGCATCGACCTGCATCATTGGAAATTAGAGCAGATTAAATAGTTAAGTAGAATGACTGATTAAAAGCAACATGAGACAATAAATGGTCATTTTATCAATGTTTACTTAGGGAAATAAAATAAGTAGCAGCATCTATAAACGTACTATAAGTACTCAAATACAAAGCTCTCACTCACAAACTGGTCCAATAATATATATACAAAAGATGAAAGTCAAGTTATGCTCCATACCATACAATGCATTGGAGGATATAGATGCACTTCAGGTGCTCATGATCATGAAACTGTCTGATCTTTTACAATCTTTTGTCCACCAAATCAAAATGAGAAGCCAGTATCTATCCATTTTGGCCTTTTCTTCAGGTAAAAATAGTTTAGCTTTGTATTGAGCACATTTTCCAAATGAAATCAATAGCACTTCATCCAAAACCTATAGTTGGAACCATATCCTAATTCTGGAGGATCACCGTACACGTGGCGGCTCTAAAGTGGAATCAGATGGGGCTCCCAGACTTTGAACCAAGGCCTAAAGTTGTGTGGTTGTCCAAATGGCTGATAAAAGAAATGGGCCGAGGTAAACAAGTATTGCATAAGGAAAGCTGACCGAATCCGTCTTAAAGATACCTTCAAGTGCAGAAGACATTACTATAGGCAGATTAAAGAGAGATGACCAACACAAACCATGAAGAGATAAGCCGAATGGAGGTTAAGAACAAGTTAGGGCATATAAAGTATGATGATCGCTCTGACAGGTGGTACAGGGGTTAGGTCATTCTGACAGACGTGGAGTAGTGGGAGGACAACTGACATCGATTATCAGAATTGCCAAGAGCGGAGGCTAGACGTGGGTAGCATCCATCAAAGTGGGCAATTACTATCTCTTAGTATAAATAAGTAGAATTTATACTCTATAGGGACCTCTTTTGACATCCAACATATCAATGAATGTTATTTTATCTTAGTTTTACTTTATCTTGCACTTTGCTTACCAGTAAGACTCTACCTTAGGAATAGTATTAACTTAGATTTCTTCTACCTTAACCTAGGCTACAACCTATCCCGATCCGTCTTCCGTGAATGGTGGTATGATGGTGGCAAAAGTCTTTGAAGATCAAGACATCTGGACCAATGCTACTCTCGCATCCTCCGTTCAATTATCCTCTTTCTGGATGCTCTAAGGCTGGTGGAATGCCCGCGTACTTATCTTCCCTTTGTCATTGGACTTGTTACCCTTTTCCATCAGCCAACAAGTTCTTTGGCACACTCGGACAGGATAGAAAGGACAAACAAGTTTTTTTGGCATGCCCGGTGGGATAGAAAGGGCAAACGCATATATAATAGGACAAATGCTAATATTATCATAATTATGAAATGTTAGGTGCATTTATTTATTAAATATAAATTCAGACCATAGTGTTGGTTCTATCATTAAGTTATACTTTATATAATGTTGATTTAGTTAATAAAATTGTGCTTCTACTAGGTCACAGTAATAGTAAAGGTAGGATGTCTTTGCCATGCTTGAGAGCTGTTTATGAAAAGAAGACGAATAGATGGATTCAATCTCAAACACAAATGTTGCTGATAATTGCTACTGACAAATATACCGTTGTTCCAGGTTATATGTACTAATCAGAGAATGAAAGGAAAAAAAATAGCCATATAGAACTATTGTCTTGAAGCATTCAACATCTACTAATGATATTTAATTACTAAGTTTCATCATATAGAACTAAAAATTTACATAATATTTGTCATATTTGCCGCATAGGATAGCAAAAACATGTAACAAATTGAAGTTGGAAGTCTGACTAGACAGTAATAAAGTTACAGACATGAATTATATTTGAAAAATTGGTCATCTGAGAGCATTTATCGAACAAAACATTGATACATGTTGGAAATCATATGGAATATATGAAAAAAGAAATGGCAATTATATTGTACTGATATCCAAAACAAAAGGCAGATGGAATTCAGCTGATGAAAACTTTGCATGAAGAAAACATGAAAGATTTAAGTAGAAGAAAGGAAATACCCGCCATAAGCATGCTTCTTCAAAGCAAACTTATGATCAGTACAAAGGCTACAAATGCTAGCCATGTGTCATCCTATTCCTAGCATTTTGTCCAGAATAAAAGAGACTTTTGCTATCTCTCCATTTTGACAAGAGCCAATCCTGCAAAAAGCCTTGATTAAAAAATTGAATATCCGGACATCAAGAACCAGTCCTTGTTTTGACATTTCTTCAAACACCCTTAGCAATTCCCCAATTTTTGCCCCCCTAACCAACCAATAAGTTAGATGTGCAACTGGCTCTGATGGGAACCCATCTTCAAGGGATCTAACGAAATCAACTGCCTCCAAAAACTTCCCATTCCTACAAAGACAATCAACTAACGTATTATAGGTGACTGTATCTGGGGCATTCTTCTCCACGTCTAGGTTTGAGAACAGAAGGCAAAGTTCATTTATTCTTTCCGCCATATAAAACTCATGAATTAATATGTTACATGTCACGATATCAGCAACAAACCCTTTGCTTCTAAAGATACATATTGCCTTCTGAAACTTCCCACCTTTGCAAAGGCTATAAATCAAAATATTAAAAGTCTGTGTATCAGGTCTTATTCCCTTCTTCAACATATCAGTGAAGAGCTTCAAAACACCTAACCATTTCTCATTCTCACAAAGCCTGCTCATCACAATGTTGTAGCTGACAACATCAACCTCCAATCCCAATTCTGAGCTCCTTTCCAATGTATACTTACCATCCCAAACCTTTGAAGAATCTTGACAGAAGCTATCAAGAAGAATATTCAAAGTCACAGTGGTGGGGCATAATCCCTTCCCAAGCATAATATCTAACTGCTTGAAAGCTTTGTCAGCCTTTCTTACCTTGCAGAGCCCATTCATATAAGTGTTATAAGTAACAGCATTGGGTTTCCAGCCCTTTGACACACTATCTTTCAAAAGACTCTCGACCTCATCAAATTTTCCAATCTTGCAAAGCCCATCAATCAGTATATTGTAAGTCACAGCGTCTGCAGAGCACCCAATATTCTGCATTGACTCTATTAATCTCTTGGCAGCACCAATCTTTCCTTCTGAGCAGTAAGCCTGAAGGATGGGAGAATAGCAATGAGCATTCGGAGTGCATTTCCTCTCGAGCATTTGATCCAACACCCCCCATGCCTCAGTGACCCTCCCGGCCCGGCTAAGCCCCGTGATCAGCGTCGAATAGGTAACGACATCCGGATCACAGCCGCGCCTTGCCATCCATCTGATGACTTCATAGGCCGAATTGAACCTTTTGAGGTAGCAAGAATAGAGCTTTACCATAATAGTATAAGCGGCAGCGTCCGGTTCCACTCCTGAATCAATCATTTCCCCAAACACCTCTTCTGCCTTTGCTGGCCGATTCGCTGCCACCAAGGCATTGATCACTGTAGTATAGCACCGAACATTAGGCTTAGCGCTGGACTGTTTCATCTCATGGTAGAGCCTGAGGACCTCACTGATATTGCCGGCCCGGCTGAAGGCCTTCATCAAGGTGTTATAATGGAACGGATCGGATTCCAGGGGCTTGGCGCCGGATTCAGGAGCTGGATTGGGTTTGGTTTTGGAGAATTTCCCCGCAACCTCGGAGATTCGGTGGAGGAGCTCGTCGCCGGAGGTATCTTTGTGGGATTCCGACAACGGGAGCCCCTCATCAGCGAAGGCGGCGCTGGATGCCATACTGTGGCAGCGGAGGGATCGGCGCCGGCTGCTCGTCTCGTGGTGCATCGCATCGATCAAAAAGTCTAGGGTGCGGATGGCGGTGCGGATGACGAACGGCAGTGGCGACGGGATCCATGCCGTCATAGGTGAGGTCGACGGCGGCGGAGGAAGACGGTTAGGGTTTTGGAAGGAAGGAACCCTAGGGAACGGAGATAGATGGCAGCAGCGGCCGCCGCCAGTAGCGAGTCCCAGGAGGAGGAGAGCGGAAGAACTGCATTTGAAAACCCGAGGCGATGACGACTTCGTTCTCCACCACCCTGCAACAAAGGTAAGAGATGTCCATGTTTGCACGTGCGGGTTGCACGAACCCGGACTTGTTTCCGATGGGCAGGGCTAGGTTGGGTTAGGTGGTTGGGGTTTGATTCGAGTTGAGGGTTTACGAATTTGGGTTTGGGGCAAGTTTTTAATCTGGAATTTGTCGAAGATAATCTATTTTTAAATTTGAATACATTTTTACACAATGCTTGTAGGCTCACTTTGGTCACTGATTTATGATGGACACACGCGTCTAGGTGCATATTTTTATTATAGTTTCAATTAGAATTAAATTAAATATGATGTACATTCTATGCTTATTAGAGCTTATGGACCCTCTTGATATGATTTTTTTTTTCTTTTCTAATTGGAGGGGAGGGGAGCGGTTGGGGTTGATGCCATCCCTGCGTTTTTTTCTACCTGCAGCAATCTCACCCTAAAGGATTAAGTTAAATTGGATCTGAATTTACTATTCCGTGTCCGAACAGCAAAGATAATACTATCCAAGCAAGTGCTTGATAATAACACTTATCATTAATCATATATTTAGATGAGTAAGTTGAAAGAAATTTTAGAACTATTATTGGACCATCCCCATGGTTCAATATAATCCATTGGATGAGTAACTTCAAAAAGATTTTTAGAACTATTATTGGCCATGGGGCAAGACCCGTAGGTTTGCATCCAATTGCAACAATGTTGGGCCTCCGAGAAGGAGAAAAGAGGGTAGTAGGCCGTTAGAATGCAGGCCCTGGGCTGCTCATCCTTCTCTCAGTTCGGCCTCACGAAATCGAAATCAGGATACGGGAATTGGGATTCCACAAAGCCCGGCCTCACACAATTCGACGGTTACTTGGGATCATTTGGTTTGGCGATAAGAATGATCCTCTTTTCATACTTCACATTTAAAATCTCACATAGTACGGAATTTTGACTTATCTAGAAGATTATTAGGAAAAATTGAAAAGAAAAATATCAGTATTTGCGTTGAGATGTTAGGATTCACTAGAACTGTTAAGATTAGAAGAGAAAAATCTCACGCTCTACGGAATTTTCACTTATCCAGGAGATCAATAGGAGTAGTTGTAGAGGGAGTAGAGTATTTTGGTACTGCAAAAGATTACGATTTTGAAAAAAAAAAAAATATTAGTATTCTTATTTAGGTTTGTTAGGATGTTAGCATTAATTAGAAACTGTTAGGATTAGAATAACTGAGAGTCCCTAACTCCCAGAAAATGGAGTAGGAAGGAAGGAAGCACCACAATACCACGTAGAAGCTCCCCTATAAATCCAAACTCATTCTTCTCCCCCCACAAACTATTCATTCTGTTCTCCATCATACAAACAACTCGAGAATGGCTATCTTCTCCTTCTCCTCAATCTTTCTCTTTACCTTCCTCCTCTCCTCCTCGACCCTTGTTGAGTCTAGAAAACTGCTACACTGCGAGGAATCATCTCAACAGTTGGCCGACATCGTCGACCGGCTCCCCGGGCAGCCTGCGGTGAACTTCCGGCAGTATGCAGGGTATGTGACCGTCAATGAGACCCATGGAAGGGCACTCTTCTATTGGTTCTTCGAGGCCGCTGAGGACGTCGACAAGAAACCTGTGCTTCTTTGGCTCAATGGAGGTATCATGGAAATACATGCCAGCCTTTTGTTCTATCTTAACTTGTTTCTGTTGTCATTTCTACAACCAACTTTTTTTTTTTTTGTTTCTTCTTCACCTTCTGGTGTTTCTTCTGATCTAAAGAGTTGGATTTCATTCTTTAGATAAAGTTTTAGATGATGATACTATTGGAGAAGAATCTCTGTAATATCCCATCCATACTGCACCCATATTTCAACTTTATGTACAAGTTATCATTGGTTCAGATTCATCATATAAAGTTAACATTGACCTTCTCTTCCACTCATGATATTTTAGTAGTTCTTCTAGCCCTCAAGACGCAGCTTTTTGTTTCTCTTGTTTCTTCTGCCAGTTGGAATTTTGACCAGCACGTAATTTATAACTTACTCAAGCACTGTGAAGTTGACTACGTATTGTCTAATGTATAACCATGTGAAGAAGATAACGGATCTTCCTTAAAATCTCTCAAAATAGGAAGACAGAGAACTCCCTCGCCAGCCTCATGATATCAACTCATGGTTCGCCTTCTTTCATTCTGTCAACAGCTTCTTATTCCACTGCACATCTGATATTCTTTTGGGGATTTGCACTATTTTGGCTGCAGTCTACGCAAAGTTTCTGCTTTGACCTTTGACTTTTTAACTTCTGTATTATTTAACCACAAATTTAGTATACGGAAAGATTCCCTATAAAGTATAAACTACTATGTTTCTTTATGCAACTGGGGAATGATCCTTATACCCTCTATGTAAGGTTCAGTACTGAATAGAATGTAAGAATTTAGTTGATTTCCTCGTTATATATTATTATCCATGCTACATAGTGGCCAAGCCTATTTCATGGACTTCAAGTATGTTAGTTTCAGGTTTATTGGTGTCCTTAACATATCCCAAACAAAACTTAATTTGGAATACTTCGAAAAATTATCATCTTTAATCAGTGAAAAAATAACAACGATGTTTGAAACCAAAAGAAACAATCAATTCAACATCTTGATGCTGGTATATTGGTGTTTAACAGATCTACTTACAGGCCACTATATTTTGTAAAGAAAATTTATTATTTTTTTGTGTTTTTCTTTCTTGCAAATTCTTTATAAATAGTTTCTGTAAACTCTCCTTTTCTAATAAAGACAAAGGGGCTTTGCCTTCCTCTTCATCAAAAAAAAAAAGATGCTGGTATATTGGCCAATTAGTTGCCAATAGTAGCTTGACTTCTTTCCTCTTTTAATTTTATGTGATTACAATAACCAAAGAAGACTAAGCAATAGAGTATGGATAGGACCGTTCTATCGATTTCTCGTTGATCGAGCTGTGTCAACTTCTTGGTGTATGTTACTGTTCTCATTTATTATGATTGCATCACAGCTATCTCCTGCATCATAATATGTAATTTCCTTTTCTTTTTTTTCTTAAAAAGAAAGGAGAAAGGAAGCTTCCCACCAAGGTGTCAGGGACCTACCAATTTATTTGTTCCCCCTAAATTATAGCCTCTTCGTACTCGGGTTTCAATGTGTATCTGAAGTTGATCTCAATTAGTTGTCATTAATACTTGTTTTTATTTTTTTAATTTCAGGACCTGGCTGTTCTTCCATTGGATATGGAGAGGCAGAGGAGCTTGGCCCTTTCTTGATGCAGAAGGGCGTGCCAGAGCTCAGATTTAATGGAGAGTCCTGGAACAAAGGCAAGATCACCCTCACTCGCTACAGAAAATTCTAAGATGTCTTAACATCTCTCTGTAGACACACATGTACATACATACATACATAGCATGTACATAAATGTCTATATTTACGTGTGAAATTTGTTAAAAATATATGTTAATAGGGCAGATAATTTTACTGAAATAACAACAATATAATATGATAAGAAATTGCTTCAAATTCATTTGTCCTAGTAATGATCTAATGTTTACACCCATTGTTTGCATTATGCTTTCATGACTTCTTTGGATTTTTATGGTTGATTTTTTTTATAAAAAAAAAAACAATCAATCTTAGAGAAACGAGTGAGCGAGCCTAACCCAATTCATCGAGTTAATCAATCAACTTAGTAAGCATGCAGTACTTGATAACCATATCCTGCAATTCAATTTTCAGAGGCTAATTTGCTTTTCCTGGAGTCACCTGTTGGCGTGGGATATTCTTACACAAACACAAGCTCTGACTTGAATATGCTTGGTGATGAAATCACTGGTAAGTCTATTAACTAAAAAAGTTTATACCTCTAATCTTCTTGTACATAATTGTTTTATCATTTCACTAACCTTTTTTCTGTTGTTATTTTTCAAAGCAAACGATTCATATACATTTCTTGTCAATTGGTTCAAGAGGTTTCCACAGTTCAAAACCCATGACTTCTACATTGCTGGAGAGAGCTATGCAGGTAGATAATAACATCACTGTTATTATCTCTGATATCATGATTGAGTGATTACATAGTAAATATTTTCTAGATTTGGACCATTCTTTAAACTGTCGCCTTTCATTAGGGCATTATGTTCCACAACTTGCGGAGAAGATCTTTGATGCAAACAAGAATGGTGATAAGGATAATTACATCAATTTCAAAGGTTTCATGGTAATTGAGACTCCATGAAGCACAAAGTATATTTTAGCATGCAACTTTCATGAAGAATAATTTCCATTCAGAAAAATTGACCTTTAATTGAGCCTTTGTTGCAGATTGGTAATGCATTGTTGGATGATGATACGGATCAGACGGGAATGATAGACTATGCCTGGGGTCATGCTGTCATCTCTGATCAACTGTACCATAAAATCAAGAAGGGCTGTAATTTTAGTGATCCAGGAGAAACCAAGACTTGTAATGGTCTAATGGAAGAATTCTATGCAGCTTATGATATCATTGACATGTACAGCTTATATACCCCTACATGTGCTGAAGATAACAATTCCACCTCTTCTCATCAGCAAGGAAAGATCAGGGGCAGCAAGTTCAGGTTCTCCAAATATGTAAGCCTCTTACTTGAGTAATGCTAAAAAGGCTTAAACCTGGTATCAAAGAAAGGGTCGGGGGTGTATCTTTCGCGCGAAAGAAGAATTCACTTTTCTTCGTACAAATCCACCATTGGATCGTCCGCTATTCGCTTTGAGATCTGTATAGGTGGATGACTGACAAAGTTTTGAATACTTTGAGTTCTGTGCAGTTGGAGGTGATTTGTACGAAGGAAGGTGAATCCTACTTTAGTATAAAAGATACAACCCGATCTCCAAAGAAAAGCCACAAGGTTATAGAGAAATTATTGCCTACACTGTGTGCACAAGCATGACCGTGCGCGAAAATTGGCGACTAGTTAATGTGGTAGTGCACTGAGATGCATGCTTAATGAATGGGGCCTATAGGAACAAGTAGCTGCTTGTAGGCAGTAATGCCTAACAGAGCAGGTCTGTGGGGTAAATCACCAATCTCCTCATGACACATGGCTCCCAAACCTTTTCTCGGTGTCAGGTTTAGGCCCCAAAGCATTTTCCATTTCTTTTTCCTTTCATATTATCTTTATCGTAGCTTATAAAATTTCAAAATTGAATTTTGATTATGGATTGGATGTTTTTTTCTGGTCTTAAGTAAGTTTTGAGATGGATCATGGTTCATTCGATTGTGAAGGTTTCCCTTGTTTTTTCTTTTTATTCTTTTGTTTTATTTCTTTCCTGTCAAACATTCTCATTTCATTTCACATAGACACTAACAAAAATTGATCATGGTCTATGATCAACACCAATCACAGTTTTGTAAACAAGCATGCTCAAACTACAAAGAAGTTTCTATGTAGTTGCTTCCTACTCTGTTTAAGGTAACTTAAAAGACTCCCTTATTTTCTTGAAGTAGAAAGAAAATATACAAAGTTAATGGTGTGAATTTTGTGACAAACATCAACCGGCAAGCCCAAAAGAGTTCCCAATCCTATATTTTGGAGTGATTAAAAATTTATATTTGGTTTAAGATAAAATAATCAAGAGCTGCAGGTAGATAATACTCAGGTCTCATTGTAACCAAAACTGAATTCGCCTTCTTTTTTTCTTTTTTCCTAATAATTTACAGAAACTGTGGCATGGGAGGTTGGCTGGCTATGATCCCTGTGTCTCTGACTACTCCGAAGTATACTTCAACCGACCAGATGTCCAAAAAGCTCTGCACGCCAATGTCACAAAGATTGGATACAACTGGACTCATTGCAGGTACCAATATCTGAGTAACTAAGAGGAAAAATTTGCCTCAAAATATTTATGCTAGTAGCAAGTATTACTTCCAATATATCTCATTCAAGCCACAAGTCTTTCCCTCCCAAAAACGCTAAAAGACTTTGCAGCCAAAACCAATCTCTGCACACAATTCTACAAATCCTCTTTGGTTATGACTAATGACTACAAATTTTGTGATGCCAGCGATGTGATCCTTGAATGGAATGACTCCCCAGCTTCCATGCTCCCAACCCTTCGGAAACTCATTAATGGAGGAATTAGAGTTTGGGTATACAGGTGAAAATCTTTCAGAAATAAATGCTTAATAAAACTTCTCTGTTGCAAGCACCTATGGCTTGCAGAAGTTTGGTTAAGATCTTTTGATTATTATATACTTATATGTTTATCTAATTTTTGTATGAACTCGTAGCGGCGACACTGATGGAAGAATTCCTGTCACCTCAACGAGATACTCATTGAACAAGCTTGGCCTCAACACCACTCAAGAATGGACACCATGGTACACGAGCCAACAGGTATGCTTCTTCTTCTTTTTTTTCCATCAGCTTTATCGATCTTTGCCTTCTCTGCTACATTCTATTTGGCATTCTATTAGGTTGGTGGCTGGAGAAGTGTTTACGACGGACTGACGTTTGTCACGGTCCGTGGCGCCGGGCATCAAGTTCCAACGTTTGCACCGAAGCAAGCACGACAACTTGTCGAGCATTTCTTGGCAAACAAACAGCTGCCTTCTTCTCCATTTTAGCTTCCCTTCTAGTGTTCTCATGAGGTCTTCTTATTTGGTATTTGTTTTGATCTCTCGACCTATAAGTTCTAATTTAGTCCCTTGGTGATCTGATACAGGAATCCCTAGTTGGCCAATAAAATTTCAAAGAAATATGCTGTGCTCGTTACTTAATTCCATTTATTTTGTCGAGCTATATGAGTGACAATGAGGTGCAGCTTTGAATCTTCTAGTTTTAATTGCTTGCGGTGATGTTGTTGTTGCAGTGTTAGGAGTTTGATGAAATGCCGTGCAGGTTCGGATAAAGTTCATAGTGGTTAAACTTGGAAAGGATTAACACATATAATATATTCTTCTTGTTTAAAGCAAACCTTATTGTGCTGCCCCGTGATTAATGATATAAACTTGGTAAAAGTAGAATCATGAGGAACGTGGAGCAAAATAAAATCTTCGTACCTTTTCACATGACAAAGACCCATCTATTTTAGAAACAAATACGCATATTATTTGCATCCAAATGATACCACTCCCTTGAATTCATGTGCCTTCTATGCAAGCTTTGGTCTTTTGCACCCTAATGTACACTGAATAGTTTTTATGATCCAAAATTTTTGGTGGCATGATGACCCTGAAATAAAAAAAATTGCCCAACCAAAAAAAAAAAGCAAAAAAAAAAAAAGATTTCTGCATGAATATCCTTCTAAATATCGAATTTTGCATAAATACCTCCTAAAACTATTATTTGCATGTATACCCTCGTAAAACACTTATTTTACTATTTTATCTTTTTTTATCCTTATTTTTGAGTATGTACCTACACCATCTAACGACGTTAAAAAATTAATAGTTTCAAATTAAAATGATTAAAATATTCTTAATGAGTAGATGTGTATAAAGAAATATTTCTAAGGCAATTGATTGTGATGGAGGACAAAAAAAAAGTAATTTCAAAATTTTATTTTATTTTTAATTAAAATTACTATGGTTTTATTAACGATATTAGAAGAATTTTTATATTAGTAGTATTTGTATAAAAATAGTATTTTATGAGGTTACATAAATAAATATAAATTTTAAGAGGGTATTCATGCAAATTTAAATTTATAGAAGGATATTCATGCAAAAAATCCAAAAAAAACTGCCCTTTTAACAACAATTATACTCAATTACTTTTGTTATGCATACCCAAACTAACTAGGAACAAATTCTAGACATTTTCTATATTTAATACATGAACTCGACCAGAAATCCCAGGAGACACGCATTTGCCCAACCAACACCTACTACGTGGGCTCACGCTAACGGACCATTGTAAACCGCCCACGCGCTAAAACTATTTTCTTATACAAGACTGAAACAAATTCTCTCCTATACTTGCCTATAAATACTTCTTCTTTGCGATATCCCACCCACCAGGGTCATCACCAAGCTTGAGTTCTCCAAGAAGTCCTCTGCAAGCTTCCCTTCTTGTCAAGAAATGGCGAGAGCTGATTTCTTCCGATTTGCGATGGAGGTCGCGCCACCGCAGCTGGTCTCAGTTAGGAGGCTGAGGGCATCGAGGATCCTCGAGACGATCCCCGAAGAGGATTTGGATCCCATCTAAGCATTTCCATTTAGGGAATGACGTTGGAGAAATGTGAATTTTGATGGAGATTCCTTCTCTTTTCGTCTATGTACAGATTTTTTTCCCTCTCCTTGCCTTTGTGTATCTGTAATCTTAAATTATTCATCAATTATAAAGCAAAGGTAGTTTATCCAATAAAAAGAAAACGCACATTGTGAGTTGGATTTCTTAAGTGGCATGGGCGCTCATTGCTGAGTAGATTGAGGGCCCAAGGTGGAGCTTTTACTTAGGATTTATTTGATTTCGAAATATTTTTTCTAAAAAACTAATACCTAAAGGTATAGGTATACGACGGAAAATAGTGCACATCTCAGAATGACTTAGGTTTGATTAAGCATATGTTTTCCTAAAAAAGTTGTGCACTCTTAATAAAGAAAAGAAAATCTAAAATGCGAGAATCTTATTTTTATGAAAAAACTACTTTTCCATCGCTTCTTTAAAAATTCTAACCAAATATAAATATTTTTTTATTTTATTGTTGACCATACTTTTGTTCCTCTTTTTTTTGCAAACGAAAAGTCTTAAGTTAGAAAACTTTATCGCACGCACAATACATATCTTGCACGGACTTTAGTTGTTCCCCGAGTATGCTGGTGTTGAGCATAAGATTAGTTCACGCCTCCGATCCGAGATCACGAGCCAGAAGTCGTGGCAACCGCCGCATATTTATAAAAAACTCTTTCTATGAGCATACAAAATATCTCAACATAATATTATCAATATACAGTGGAATAATTTAAACTAATAATATATAATTTTTATTTTATTAACTAATTTGGGGTCTTTAAAAAAAGAGGAAAAAAAAAAAGAAACCCAAGATGTATGCGCCTAGAGGTCTCGTTAGGGACAACAGCAAGAGTGTGACGGGCTTTAGATTGGACAATATCTTTTTTTCCAAAATTTTTAAGATGTTTTTATGCTGACAATGGATTTTTTGCCCAATTGTTTACTCGAAAAAGAAAAAAAAGAAAAAAAAAAAGAAGAAAAAGCGTTAATGCTAGTCTTACTTTTACACTTTTCCTAGCGGCAATTTCCCCAACCAACCTACTTTGTGACCCTCTTTATGATCTGATTTTTTTTTTTTTTTGGATCGAATTCTTTTTTTTAAGATTGCCTTACGCACTCCATCAACGCACTTGATGCTGGGGATCTACTCATTCATTTATTGTTTGAAAATTTCAAATAAATTTATTGTTTGCCAGATTTTATTAAAATGGATCTATGAAAAATCTAAAGAGTCTAAAATAAGCGAACATCAGAAAAATACTTATTTTGCTACTTCAGTAAAATATTACTTAAAAAAATAGGAAGCTGTAAAACAATAAAAAAGTAACTTCATAAAAAAAAAATATCAAAAAAATCTAGCGTGCCGCATAAGGACGAAACTATTGAAAATGACACACTTCACGTGCTATATATAATCCAATAAAAAAATAACGCGTGGCCTAAAACACACGGTCCATTTACCGAGCACCTTCCTAGTTCCCAACCTCACGCGCTAAACGCCCATGTGGTCAACGTGACCGGAATTATGCCTTGTACGTTCTCTACACCTTAAAGATTTGTATCAACTTTACGACACGAAAAAAAAAAATCTGATTAAACCCAAGGACTGCTCCCACGAGGCATATATTTTTCCAACTCCAACCGATGCCCGACACGTGGATGAAAACCAGCGGTCCACTGAAAGCCGCCCACGCGCTAAAAATTGAGGCTCTCGTCCGGGGCAGACTATCCAGTTGCATCCTCTACAAGAACACTAATTTTGTATCAACTTCCTCCACCACCTTGTATGCTACTTCATTGGATCCAACAATCCAACGATCCAGATCGTTTCTCATACAAAACACTCTTCCATGTATAAGACTTTCACGAATTTCCTCCAATGCTTGCCTTTAAATACTCCTTTGATCTTTCCAGTGTCCCACAAGGGCATTCAATCATCTAAGCTCCAGTCCTTGAGAAACTTTCAGTGTCTCCTCTTTCATATGTTTTGCTACTCTTCGAGTCCCTGCAAGCATCCCATGGCGAGAGCTCTCATCTTCCAGTTTGCAATGGAGGTTGCGCCGCCGCAGGTGGTCTCGTTTGTGCGGTTCAAGCCATCAAAGATCTTGGAGACGATTCCTGAAGAGGATGTCGATCCGATATAAGCCTATTCCTTTGGAGTATGACGGCAAGGAAGTGAGAGTTTTGATGGAAATTACTTCTCTTTTCCTCTATGTACAGTTGCCAAGTTTGTGACATCGTTTACCCCCTCCCTTCTGTATATTTGTCATCTCAAATAGCTCATTGATCATAAAGCAGTAGTATTGTTTTCATATAGTAAAGAGATGTGTTTTTTGGGAGCAAGAGAAGATATTTGTTGATGGAATGGTCTTGTAGAGATGACCGAGGGTGAAATTTCCACTAAGTTCAGTTGTATCCTCCAATAATCCAGTAATATTCTGCAACTATGAAGTTTGAACCAAAGATGTTTATGCTTTGAGGTCTTATTTAAAACAAGAACAGAGGAGTGACTTGTATCTTATATATTTGCAAAATATTTTCATGCTAATTTTGTTATTAAAATTTGGATGGAGCCAATTGTCCAAGCCATTGTGTCTCTTTGTGCTTTAAATTATGATTCTTAATGCTTTTGCAAAATTACCTGGACATAAAAGTTCTTTATATCACTCAGTGGCTCAAGGGAGATCTACAGAGTGTAAAATAGATGCGTTTTGCGAAAATGCTTGTTCAATTGCACAAAATTATAGTAGAACATAGCAAGCTATAGAACCTTTTAAAAAGCAGTTTTTTTAAAAAAAAGAAATCCTCTAGGTTTTCATAAGATCTTTACAATTAAAAAGCTAATTCTATGATTATTGACTTTACAAAATCACACAGGAAATCAAATAAAAGTTCTTAAGAAGTGGTAGAAAATCTCAGGCTTAAAAGCAGAACCAATGGTGAGAATGGAAGGGTTGTAATGGCTAAAACATCATACGCGAATTTATGCAAGTGAAAGGATACATCTTTCATTCTTTTAATTTGCAATAAATCTTTTATGCTCCTAATTTAGGTGCTTCCAGCACGCAGCTTCCTGTTGACCCTTGGAATGATACTAGGTTTGTGATACAATTAAACCAAGCTCAAAACTTTTATCCTGCTCTAGGTGAATGCAAATTCGTCTCATCTTGTTCTTTTCATCGCAACCTAGCTTTTTCTCAATGAAGGAGCTTACAAGCATTCGGTCTCGAGATGCCGATCAAATCAATTGATGCCAATATTGTAGCAAAGCCTACCTACACATCTAATTTGAGCCACATCAAAAAGGCGATATATTTTTCTTAATTACTAAACTAAAGGAAGGTTGGACAATCTTAATGCTATGCATTTAGTTAGATCACAATCTTTTTGCAGCTAAAACATAAGAGCAATAATGTGGTTGGCTTACATGAGATTCAAAATTGTCATGTGAGCTACAAATAACAAGAAAAATTTCTAATGCAATATCTATGTGGTAAGTTTAGAAGGGTGCTATGCTATATTAATTAGGTTTTTTTAAAAAAATATGACTCTAATCCATTTTTCCATCAATTTTTTTTTTGAGACAAGGAAATATAATAAAGCAGAGAGTATCCGCGTAAGCCGTTCCATCATTTTTGTTTTTTGCTTTTTTTTCTTTGGAGTGGTGACGTTTTACCAATTCATGATTGCAGCCACTAAATCACGGCAGCAGCGGCGAAGGCACGAGGAAATGAAAGCGACACCCGAAGCCCCAAGGAAGCAAACCACGAATGAACTACGTGTACATCCCCACAACCACGAAGCTCACGAAACATTTTCGTGGGATCCCTTCGAATAAGACGACCCAACGACTGTTATGCTTATATAATTTTTTTTTTCCATGTGTAAGACTTGCATGAACCCTTCCCTGTAGCTGGACATACCAACCTAGCTGAGCGAAAAAATATCAGAGAAGGCCGCGCGGAGGCTGGAGGCGGTGTTTTTGAGGGTGGTCCTGAGGGAGATGGTGGGTTGATGCGCCGGCGTTCACCGGAAACTTGGGGGTCATCGCCGTCGAACTATCGGAGAGTAGATAGGGATCCGAAGAGGGTCTGAGCCTGTGAGGAGAGAACAGGCCCAGCGCGGGATCTAAGACGCAAACAGTCAAACGGTTGTGTGAGTGTGAAGGGAGGAGGTTGAGAGATGGCCTCTACCGGTGAAGGAAGACCGGCGAAGTCATCGCAGGGGACGGAGGGGGGATCGGGTAACCCTTTTCCGGGCGGTGCCGCGAAGACCCCGTCGTGGGCAGAGGTGACGAGGGAGATGTCGAGACAGCCGGCTTGGACCAACCACCGGATCTCTGCACGGGAGCTGGCATCGCTTCAGAGGCGCTTCACTGAGGTCGTGGAGATCCCGGAGGAGGAGCTGGAGGGGACCAGGGCAATTTGGCGGAGCTCGACAGTGTTAGTGCGAAGCTTGGGGAGGAGTGTACCGGCGGAGTGGGTGGCGAAGGAGTTCCGGAGAGTGGGGAAACTGGATTACAATGTGGAATGCTTTCCCCTGTTGGAAGGCTATGTGGCGGCGAAGTTTGCGACGGAACAGGATCGGGAAGCCGCTCTGCTGAATGGTCCCTGGACAGTAGCCGGTCAACTGCTCGCCGTGGATCGTTGGCGTCCAAACTTTGTGCCGGGTGCGGGTGGGGTGGGTAGAGTGGTGGTCTGGCTCCGGTTACCGGGGTTGCCACTGGACTACTGGAAGCCAACCACCATTCTTCGGATTGCAGCGGCGGCGGGCAACCCATTAGCGGTGGACGGCATCACGGAAAAGGGTCGACGGTTCGGCTATGCCAGGGTGAAGGTGGAGGTGGACTGCTCAGCCCCTCTCAAACCGGGAACCTTCGTTATGGGCCGATCGTTTGGGAGTGAGGCGAGTTTCTGGCAGGGGTTCGTTTATGAGAACCTGCCTGCCCCGTGCACCATCTGTGGGAGAGTTGGTCATGTTGGGGTGGATTGCAGAATGTCCGCCCCAGTGACAATGGAGGAGGAGGAAGAAAAGAGGCGACGGAAGGGGAAAATGCCAGCTGAGGGGGTCGTCCCGGAGCAAGTGGATGTGGAGGAAGTAGTGCCAGAGGAGCAACCGGTTTTCGGCCCCTGGTTGGTGACGAATAGGATTTGGCAGCAGCGGCCAGCCAAGCCGGCCATGAGGAAGAAGGTGACGGACGAGTCGGTGGTGAGCCAGGACCCGGTTCCGACACCTCCGCACACAGGTCCGGTTTCAAAGGGTGACAAGCCGACTACAAATGCCTCTCCGATAGACCTTGAGGGCTGGCAGAAACCCTCAAAGGTCGCACGGAGGAAAACGCCGGAGAAGGATGTGGCGTTGGCCGGAGCGGGTACAATCGGAGGGGGGGGGGCTGAGTCAACCCAGTGAGTGCACCGAGCTGGGCGCCGAATCAAGCTCCAGGCCAGATGTGGGTGGGCTCAAACCGTTCTCGGGCCGGGTCGATGAGGGGCCCAAAAACAAACTTGCGGGGCGCGCGGGCGGACCGGGCCTCAGCCCAGGAAGCGGTCGAGGAGCCCTACTAAGTTTCCGGCACAGGGTCCGGCTCGCTCCGCGGGGCTCTTTCCAGGTTCTACCGGGCCGATGAGGAGGCAGGTGGGGGGTAATCGCCGGAGGAGCAAGAGCTCCCCCCCGCCACTGTCGGCGACACGCGGTAGACCTCCCCGGGCGGAGCTGGTGTGCCGAGATGCCGGTCAACTACCGGTCACCGGGGGAGTGAAGGTTTTGGGCAAGGCGCGGCTGTTCCGGGTGGCATCGGCGGCGGCCTCCTTGTCGGAGTTGGGGGCTGCGGCGGCGGCGTCGGAATTGAGCGGCGGATCGGTGGTGGAGGGGAATGGAACGGCTGGGGGGGCAGCAAGCGTCGGTGCCAGCCACTGTGTGCTCATCCCGTCTGAATCCCCTCAACCGATGAACAGTGTGACAGGCTATTTGGCACAGTGCCATAATGTTACAGCTATGGAGGGGGTTTCAAGGCGACCCGGGGATTCAATTACTGCTTTGGAGGAGGAAGGGCATCAGAGGAGGTCTGAGGTGGCTGGGGAGTCTGGAGCCACAGCGTGCCATTTGGCACAGGTCAACAGTGAAGCTCACAACATGGTTTTGGCCCAGATGATGAATGCTGTTAAGGGAGGACCTACAACTGAGGAGGTGAGCACATGTGAGGTGATTTTGGAAGATTCTTGTAGGTGTGGTCCCGGGGAGCTGGGCCGCGCCAATTCACCTAGTGATTTATGAAGATTCTACTTTGGAATTGTCGTGGTGCGGGAAAACCTTCCTTTGCCCCGGCTTTTCGCAGGTTGGTGCTTCAGCACAACCCGAACATTTGTGTTTTATTGGAGACTCGGTTATCTGGCAGAAGTTTAGAGAAGGCAAGGAGGGCGGTGCCGAGGTCATGGGGTTTCTACGCAGTGGATTCTCAAGGTCTATCAGGAGGTATCATTGTCACTTGGGCTCAGAATGATTATAAAATTGACATTTTCAATGTGTGTACTCAAGAGGTAATCTTGGTTATCTCGGAAGGCAACCGGAGGCCATGGGTCTTTGCAGCGGTGTATGCTAGCACAGACTATAGGGAGAGGAGGATTTTGTGGGAGGAGGCATCTCTATTGATCAGCCAGGGCCAACCGATGTTAGTAGCAGGGGACTTCAATTGCATTACCAACTCTCAGGAGAAGATGGGGGGTAAGGCCTTTACCTTTAAAAGGAAAGTCAAGGAATTTCGGGATTTCCTTGACTTGAATGGATTGGTTGACTTGGGCTACTCTGGCCCGAGGTTTATCTGGTGTAATAATCAACAGGGGCAGGCCCGAGTTTGGGAGAGACTGGATAGAGTTTGTGCGACGGCAGGATGGGTTCAGTGCTTTCCAGATTATCACGTTAGACACTTGCCGAGGATTGCATCGGACCATTGTCCATTACTAGTGAGTATGGATACATTTATTCCGGTTCGCCCCCCGTTTAGATTTGAGAAGCTTTGGCTCTGCTACCCTCGGTCGTGGGAGATGGTTAGGGAGGCGTGGAGTATGCCCGTCAGGGGAGATGCCATGTACCGTGTATCCCGGAGGTTGGAGTTGACCTCTAGACGGTTGAGGAGGTGGAACCGTGAGGAGGTGGGGAATATTTTTAGGAGGATTGAGGATTTGGAGGAGGTCATATCCAGTTTACAGTCTCAGGAGGTGCAGAGTGGAGGCTTATCGGAGGGGGAGTTGGGGGAGCTCAGGTCACACTTGGCTCTACATGATTCGCTTCTTAGACAGCAGGAGATTTTTTGGAGACAGAAGTCAAGGGTTCAGTGGATTCAGGAAGGGGATCGGAACACCAGATTCTTTCATCAGTCTACAGTGATTAGGAGGCATCAGAATAGGATCAAAGCTATCAAGGGTGAGGATGGGCAGATGATGGAGGACCCGGACACGATACAGAGGATTTTGGAGAGTTTCTTCAGAGCTAGATGGACAGAGCAGACACGGGTTGGGAGTCTAGTGGATATCCCGAGGCCTCAGATCCAGGTGTCGGAGGAGGAGACTGCTGCATTGATCAGGCCGGTATCAGAGAGGGAGATCAGGGAGTCAATCTGGTCTCTTCAAGGGGATAAGGCTCCAGGGCCGGATGGTTTTCCTCCGGTGTTTTTCAGGAGGTATTGGTCGATTGTGGGACAGGAGGTGACAGAGGCTATTCAGCAGTTTTTTAGTACAGCTATGATGTCGAGGGATTGGCAGAGGACATTTATCACACTGATACCTAAACGACAGGATGCTACTGAGCCGGGGCATTTTCGGCCGATTAGTTTGTGCTCGACTTTGTACAAGGCTACGACGAAGATACTTGCAGTCAGATTGAGGGACATTCTTCCGAGGCTGATCAGTCTGGAGCAGGGAGCTTTCTTGGGTGGGCGGAGTATTACAGATAATGTGCTTATTGCCCAGGAGTTTATGTTTGATCTTCGTAGGGCCCCGATGAGGAGGAGCCTGATGGGGATTAAGCTTGACATGGAGCGGGCGTATGACAGGATGAGATGGGATTTTTTGCAGCAGTCTTTGCAGGGGTTTGGGTTTCCCGAGATCTGGATTAGTTGGGTGATGGGTTGTGTGCGGTGTCCCTCCTTCGCCATCCTGGTGAACGGCACTCCATCCCGCTTCTTTGAGTCTAGTCGAGGGTTGCGCCAGGGTTGCCCTCTTTCTCCTTTGCTCTCACGGTGTGCGCAGATGCGCTCTCCAGGCTTCTTAGACATGCTACATCCACACAGGAGTTAGAGGCCTATAGGCCGGCAAAGGGGGCAGTGTCGATCTCTCATATTCTTTTTGCTGATGATTGTTTATTGTTGGCTCGGTCGACTCCGCAGGCCGCGCAGGTCATCTGTAGGATTCTGCGTGTCTACTGTGCAGTGTCAGGGCAGTGTGTTAATTTGTCCAAATCAGCAATATGTTTCAGTCCGAAGACGAGAGTGGCAACGAAGCATTCCATTCTGGAGATTTTGGGGGTGGGGGAGCAGGTGGGCATATTGACATACTTGGGGATTCCGATCTCAGGGCAGCGGCTTCGCAGTAGGGACCTTACCTTTTTGGAGCTTAGTATCAGACAGAGACTGGAGGGCTGGCAGAGACTCACACTGTCGATGATGGGGAGGATCACCTTGGTTCGGTCAGTTCTCTCGGCGATTCCGACTTACTTCCTCTCTAACTCTCTTATCCCTATGGAGGTCCTGAGGACTATTGAGCAGCTCTTTAGGGACTTCATCTTGGGGGGGAGTGGTGGCAGAGGCGGTATACACCTGGTTGCATGGGAGGTGGTGTGCCAGCCGACCAGGGTTGGAGGATTGGGATTGCAGTCCATGGTGGTGAGGCGGGAGGCGTTAGCAGCACGTCATGCAGCTAGATTCATGCTAGAGCCTGACTGTTTGTGGTCCTCATTGATGAGGGCCAAATATGGGGCCCTAGTTCCGGGGATACGGGCAGGATGGCACCATTCGCCGGTCTGGACTCTGGAGGGAGATGTGTGCCAGAGACGTGCAGGTGCTTCCGGAGATTACATGGTCTATTAGGGATGGACGGTCGATCGATGTTCTGGCGGACAGATGGGTGACTGAGCAGCCGATCAGTCTTCTGCCGACTCTGGTGGACTCGGCGAGATTGGATGGATGCAGAGTCTGTGATTTATTTGACCATGCTGGGGGTCAGTGGAGGGAGGGCCTGGTTCGGGAGACTTTTGGAGAGCAGCTGGCAGAGGTGATTCTGGCTTTACCGGCTCTTTTGCGGGAGGAGTCAGATAGGCTAGTGTGGAGGCCGTCGGGACGGACGCGGGTCCGAGCTAGGGATCTTCTTCCCCTATTTAGGAGGGAGTCCGGACGGCAGATAGAGGGAGGATGGATTTGGAGGATGCGGGTTCACCCGCGTGTGGCTTTGTTCATCTGGAAGGTGGCATGGGGTTGCCTACCTTCCAGAAGCGTACTTATTCGGCGAGGAGTACGGATCACGCAGTGGTGCATGGTGTGTACGGAGGTGGAGGAGACTATTGATCATGTTCTTGTGCAGTGCCTGAGGGCGAGAGAGATTTGGAGTAGATCGCCGGTTCCCTTGCCCCAGTCGGTGGAGTCGGCTCAGGCCTTGATTTCTTTATTGAGAGGATCTATGCGGAGCCCCAGCTCGTGGGAGGAGGGCATTCTTAGAGCATATCTGGCTTACCATATCTGGTTGGACAGGAATGCTGGCATTTTTGAGGGTCGGAGGATATCATCGAGGATGGTGGTTGATAGAGCTCTATTACAGTTTGGGGAGGTCATTGCAGCCTCTGCGGTATTCACTAGTGAGATGGCTAGGGACATCTGGGGCACTTCACCCGCTTTTACAGCGCCCAGGTTCGCCCTCGTCTCTTGGGTGCCCCCACCCCCTGGTCATCTCAAAGTGAATTTCGATGGGAGCATGATGATGGATGGTGGATTTGGAGGGGTTGGATTTGTGATCAGGGATTCCTGGGGTAGGAATGTAGGATGGTGGCAGCAGGGGGGCAGCGCACGACGGGTCTTTCAGTTGTTGGGGCTGAGCTTCGAGCTGCATGGGAGGGTTTGTCTTTTGCGAAGAGAGTCCTTGGTGCCGAGTGGGTGCTATTGGAGGGGGATTCCTCTGTGGTGGTTGATTGGATCCGAGGTGTGGATAGATATGGGGATGGTCATCCCCTCATTAGAGAGATTCGGAGACTAGCTCAGGAGTTCGGTGGCTTCCAGGTAGCCCACGTATATTGGGAGGCGAACAGGGCAGCAGACTGGGTCGCCTCCTTCGTCGCACGACACTCTGGGGAGTTCCTTTGGACATCTGTAGGAGATATTTCTTCAGATCTGTACTCTTTACTTTATCGTGATCTGGCAGGATGTACTCACTTTAGAGCTATATAATTTGCCGTTTTGACCAAAAAAAAAAAATATATCAGATGGATCATATCTAGGATATCATCACTCTTTTTTTAATTTTTTTTTAATTTTAATGTGTAATAGCAACTCCATGATGAAGCTGATTCATCCAATAATTTTTAGCTCTATATCCTACTCTCGAAGAAATTATCGTGTACATCATGTAGCTATGCATGCTGCCAATCACAGTTACTTGTTTTTGTGAGCTCCATTCATCGACGGTTAATCTCGATGTATCGCTACAGAAACGAATAGTTCTGATTAGCGGCATGCATGATGACGACACCGTATAGGATACAATTTCTCTTACTCTCCTTTCTCTCTCTCTCTCTCTCTCTAGAATTTCAACGAGCTTTTTTTTTTTTTGGTGCATTTGTACTCGCCTTTGCTTCAAGAAATGACGAAATATTGTGCTCTCCTTGTCCACGCACAGATGCTGATTTCGATGATGTTGGCTACGAGTTTTTGATGGGAATGAGCATTTTCCTTCTTTCCACATGAGTCGTCCAATTTGCTCATCAAATTTTGCTTTGAAAAAAAAAGTTTTCATTGAATTTCTAGTGAAAGGTGGTTTGTAGTAGAGAGAACAAGAATGACATTATTGTTTTTGAGAATGGATTTATCATGTAATCAAAGTTTGTGTCCTCATCAAGTCCTTGGGGTTGTGTCATGGCAATTAAAATCAGTGTGTCATAGTGCATGTGAAACACAAGCTAATTCTTCTTGAGGCAAATGAAACACAATCTAATTCAATCTGCCATGATCATTTATTGAATTCTGTGGCGGGTACACGTACAACCATCCGTTCTAAATCTGGTGACCATTCATTCTTCTAACGTTGCCTCAGATGTTTTATAAAGCAAAAACAATAACTTAGAGGTACAGCCTTTTTTGGACCATATCTATCAGGCATGCTATTTTTGAGAATCAACAATATCCAATCCAATCTAACAAGATCTATCAAATGTTGCCCAGATCCTGTTGAATCATGACAAGAATGTCATCAATCATGATGGGATTTTGATAAATCTTGTTGATGTTCCAAGATCATGCGGTTTGTCAAGATTGCCAGGAATTCGGAAACTTAATGCAAGCATGAAGAATATCTACAAAGCCTTCATGGAGAAGAAGCAAAATAAGCGCAGTTAATTATCATGGACATCAGCAACTTGAAGTCATTCTTCTGCTATTTAAAGAATGACAAACCTCTGATCACTACATTGGGAAATTAACTCGTCCGTTGTCCATTAAGTGACCATTGCCTCGATCAAAGCATACAAAGGTCTTATTAGAGAATTTGTACCCAGAATGGCTTGCCGATGCTTTGAGAAAACAGGACAATAAGAACCTTAGCATCACTCTTCCCCCTCTTTTTAAAATTGAAAGGCCTGAAAGCAAGTAGACTACACTAAAGGCATTTTAGTTCATCATAGGAGGTCCGAGGTGAAGGAGAATTTTTGTGATTATTTCTTTCAGACAACCAAATAAAAGTTCTTAACTGCCAGTATTAAATCCTAGGCTCGGGGAGAGTCAGTGGTGAGAGGCTGAGAGTTGCATAAAAAACGGGGAAAAAAAAGAAAAAAAATGATGAAAGTGCCTAAACATATACAAGCTAAGCAAGGAAACAATTTAAATTTTCTTGTAACCATTCTATATCTTCTGTTCATTTGGTTTTCTTTTTTCTTTTTATTTTTTTATATTAAGGGAGGCAAAAGCCACCCAAAACCTTTATTAAAAAAATTGGTATTTACAGAGAGTGCAAGTTACAGGAAGAAGTTCCTTTGATGTGCTTTGAGCTTGTAGCTTGTAGACTACTAAATCAAAACTCTATCTTCCTTGTCTTACGGAGTTACTCTGTCTCTTCCTGTTCTCTTCCTTGCAAACTAATCACCACACAAATAATGAGGGGGGGAAGAATTCATGATGCAGTCTCAATGTGCTACCGAGCCCATTGCCGTATTCTACAGCAGTTCTGCATGACTGTTGAAAGAGTATAAATTTATCATTCATTTAAGATATGCTTCAAATGTATTTGGGAGGAGTAAAGAGTATTTTCGTCTCTAAATATAATTCTAAAATCGTAAAGGACCGGAAGTTAAACCACCGGTCAACAGAAACTTTTTCTTAGGTTTCGGTCCGACACCGGACCGCACATATTATCCGTATTTGGGATAATTAATTTCCCACCCTCCGAAAGAAATCTAATCTTTTACTCAAAAAGAAGGAAACCTAATTTAATTATTTGATGTAACCGTGGGAATCATTGTACCAAGTCATGTGATTTCTAGCCACCAAAACAGTGTCCAAACTCTAAAGTAAAGACAAATGAAAAGGACACCTAACCTACCAATAAAGCAAGCAAGCCAAGATACCACGACGAAGCTCCCACGAGCCAACTAAAATATCAGACGCGGCCTCATAAAGGCGATCCATTTCGCGAGCGCCTTCCCATCTCCCACCAGAACGCGTTAAAGACCCATGCGGTCAACGTGGCCTGCACGGTTCCGTGTCCATCCTCCACACCTGCAAGATATGTATAAGCACTGTCCATGACGATCATATGTCATCCCATTGGATCTGATGATTGAACGATCCAGATCAATGTTCATGCAAAATCCTGTACATGTATGGGAGTCACAGGGACCCTTTCAGCGGTGGCTTATAAAAGGACTCTCTTGGTGGCCAGAGTTATCCACTCCAAGCTGAGCTCCAGTCCTTGCTCTTGTGCGTCTTCTCCACTCGGCTCTCTCGAATTGCTACGAGCTTCGCCTCCTCTTCTGTGATTCATTTCTACCACCTTTGATTCGAAAAATGGCTGTAGCTCCAGGCTTCCGATTTGCCACCGAGGTTGCTCCGCCGCAGCTGATAGCCGTTGTGAAGCCCCGGGCGTCGAAGATCTTGGACACGATTCCTGAGGAGGAGATGGATTCCGTCGAAGACCAGTCATCCTCTTCTGAGAGCATCCCTTCGTGTGATTGGTTGGAGGAAGACAGTGGAGAGATGGGAACTACTTTGGTCTGAAATTTAGATCTTCTTGTCTATGTACAGTTGCTGATTTTATGATGTCAGCTATGGGATCTTGAGGGAACAAGAATCCTTTTTTCTTTTTGTATTTCTTATTGCAATTCGTTAACCATCTTTGCAGCATACCTGCTTTCTTTCAGTAGAGAGTGAGTGAGAGCAAGGTGTCGATGGAATTGTTTAGGAAGATAAGACTTGGAAAAAGACTGTCCTCAAGAAGGTTTCGAACTTTCAATTGAGGCTTATCGGATTGTGCCATGCCAGTGTCTGCCTTTCTTTAAAGTGTATGCGGTCGGAGTTTTATTGAATCCTGGGGGGTTACAATTACGTTGTTCTGAAGTTGGTGATTGTTTCTTCCTCCAAGCAATAAGCGAAGCGCTTCTGTTCTCCTTTGAAATTATGTGCTTCTTGGCATGTCAAAACAATTGAGAGACCATTGCCTGGACCGATGCAAACAAAAGAACTGTCAAATGCTATGTGAACTTTTATCTGATGTCAATCTGATGATGTTTTGAGAAAACAAAAGGTTTGGCATCAAACTGTATATTTTATAAGAAAATTTTCCCTTTCTCGATTTATGTTGAAAGGCCACACCCTAGAAGGGGCCCGAGCATAAACATGCCAAAACATTCATAAGGTGAGGAAGCACCATGCACGGCCACAGCGAATCACCACAAAGAAAGCCAGACTGCACCCGCTAACAATCCAAGGTTCCATACAATGAATGCCAAATATCTATATACCCTCACGGTATAAAAGCATTCAAACTGATATGATCAAAATCTGATAGTAATCACCAAAACAATCATCTTCCTGATATGCAGTTCTCATTGTAACCAAAAATTGAAGGCAAAAAAAAAATAAATCTCTCCTTTATATGCTGCTTTTCTTTACATCATCATTCTCCTTTTCTTCATTTGAAAATGAGAAGACGGTATATGCAAATCTACCATTTCTTGTTGCTTTTGTTTTTGGAAGTGTAGCAATGAAGAAAACACCGGATTCTGTTGAAGAATCTGAAAAGGATATGAGACTTACTTTAACTCAAACAAGAATGTACATATATTCTCCAGAATAAGATGCATCAAGAACTGTTTCTAATAACTACAGGTTACAACTTGCAGCTATCAACAGATACACCATATGAATCCTACACAAGGATTCTGTATATTTTTTCATTTGCCTCACATTTCTCCCAAGGTATCAGGAAACTTTGGAGCTGGAAGACGGTAGAAAATTAATATGCGGCAGGTGAATAGGATTTTATGAAGCAAACTTGGGTAAACCACTGAGATTAGCTCAAAAGGAACAAAGAATGGGTCAGATCAAGAGAATGGTCAGTCCATCAATCAATACAACAACTGAGCGAAAGAAATAACACACCCTGGTCATGTGTTTTAGACACTGCTATCCACAGAACAGAAAGAATTCAGGAACATCATGGTTACTTTAGATTCGCTGATCTGAGCCATACCGACAGCTTCAAAACCATTAAATCTTGCAGATGCTACATTTCATCATTTTTAGGAACCATACCAGCAGCTTCTTAACCATTCAATAACACAGCTAGTTGATCAGCAAAGACCAAACCATTAAATCTTGCAGATGCTACATTTCATCATTTTTAGGAACCATACCAGCAGCTTCTTAACCATTCAATAGCACAGCTAGTTGATCAGCAAAGACCAATGGTAGGCCTGAAATCACCAGAAAACACTACGCCACAAGTTCAATTCTTTAGTCCTTTTCAGACAGCTGAGACAACAGGACACATTCTTCATTTATTATCCTGAATCCAATTGAAAGGGAGATTTTTGGCGGATGGAAACATGTAACCTACTAATTTTTGATGAGGAAATCATACTTGATTTTGGATACCACCTCGACAGAATCTCCATGAACCATCATCATCTTGCCTCTTCAAAATATACTTTACTTTGTATGTACTGCAAGAATACAATCACCAAATAAAATTGAAAACCCAAGTTACTTTATACCAAGCATGAGACTGACACAAATATATTGAAAGGAATTACCTGTAATAACTTGGTTTTTTCAGCTGAGACTCATCAACAAGCTCAGCAGCTTCTTCTAGCACAGCCTCAATTTCAGCAATCTCACTACCAACTCCATCTGATATTATCTCAGCCCTTAGGATAGACAGATGTAGTAAAACAAATCTCCAAAAACAGGACCTAGCTTTTGCTGAATGGGCTAAATCTTGCCACTGTCCATCAAAAGAGGAACAATGAAGGATGCAAAAGAACAAGAAGTTACAATAAACCAGACAAAAAACAAATATAAACATGCATTCACCTTTGAAAGCATAGACTCAGCAAGAATCTCTGAGAGTGCTTGTATTTGATAGCTTGGACCCAATGCGACTGCTTTGATGTCTTGCCATTGCTTCACCAGGGCTTCGGCTTCTTCTGCAGTCATCTGTTCCGTTTGTAGCATATTACCAGCAAGAGCAGGTAGAGGTGAGAGATCATCAGTGGGCCATGAATTTTGCGAAGTTCCTGCATCTGTTTGATGCTTAAGGTGTCTCCTGAATGGCATCAACAGGTTCCTAAGCTGGCCCCAAATATTTCCATCAATAAAGCCAGAAGCACTTTCTAAGCCTGAATGTTGACTCGTGGTCCAGGCAAGGGTTTCTTTGCTCATTGGGTGAGCAGAGTGCCATTTGTGTGAAAACCTAGCGTGAATAAATTGCATATTTAAGAGCTTAAAGGCACCGAGTAGAAAACAACACGCAAGAGTAGTACATGCAACTTTCCCTGCTATGTCTCCTGCCAAATACCAGTCTTTCGAACTTTCTGTATGATTTATTCCAAGGTTTCTCTTCAGCTGAAAACATGGGCCACTAGTGCTACCAGGAGCCTTAACTAAAGCTGTTTGGCTCTGAAGGTCCGCCGGTGCAAGTTGCTTGACAGCTTCACCCAGATGTCTAGTTGAATTAATATGTGCCTTTTGCTCTGCAGATGCTCCACGGTCAGGAAAAAGAACAAAGGATGGTGGTCGACAACTAGTAGAAGGGACCCTTTTCATGTTTCCAATTTTTTGCTTGCCAACTCTTAGAATCTGCTTTGGGCCCCCAAAAAAATTGGCCTAAGATCAATAAATAAGATTTAGAACATTCCCAATCCAAAGAGCCATACTTTGTTACATTATCCATCCAGTACAGTACTAACCAATAATGGAGAGCAATCTCGTGTATCAGGAAACAGACAAAGAACAGCATCCTTCAGCCACGTTTCCTGGTAAATTTCAGCAGGTCGTCTGGCATAAGACAATTTCAATCTTAAGGGAAGTTCTCTGATCAGTAATAGCTTATGTTCACAACAAGAATCTAGGTTATCCACCTGCTCAAATTGCACCTTTTGTCTTGGACAGCAATGAAGGTAAACTTAGGTTTTCTATAACTTCCCAGTGTGATGAGTTCATAGTCAAAATGAAACTGTGTAGCAATTGCTGAATTGCAATGATGAAAATCACAATTTGTGATGAAATGAGAGAGTTTTTCTTTTGTTTTTTTAATTTTTGAAGGTATTGCTGCAACCACTAAAGTTTAGAATTGACATCAGATTATTTGTTTATCCTTTATTAAAAAGGAAACTTAACAACAAGCAGACTTACATAAAACATATTATGACAATTTACAACCAGTAAGAAAACAACAATGAAGTAAGCAGCACCAAGAAAAGAGAATAACTACCCAAGAACAACTTTGCAAAACAGAATTGTAAAGTCAGTCATGGTTCATCAATTAAAATATGATAATTTTGTTTTGGTATGTAATTACTCACTAAAAAAAACATATTTCATGTAAGATAAAGGGCGTCTAGAGGGATAATTTCTTGAACACAAAGACAATAGACAATCTGTATTTCCTAACCACATCGCTTACAAGTTTCTCACATCTCAGAAAAGGTGAATGGAGGCAGGTGAGGGAGAAATAGCAGGGGCAACAAAGGAGAATGCATTTATGACATGTGACTGAGCACCTAAGAAGTTATTATACCATGTATATCATTTTATAATTGCATATGTGCAAATTTGTCTGTCCGACTGTCCAGTAAACATTCAATTTATTGTAAGTAAGTATGTATGTATGTACATATGTGTGCATGCATATATGTATGGTGGGTTCAGTCATAAAATATTACCTTAATGAAATGCATGTGACATTCAATTTATTATTGCTTAAATCATATTATATGACTCGTGGATCTTTCAATACAAAATGAACAACTTAATGTGCCCTCTATGCTATTAATCTTAGGAGCGAAATATAGTTTCGTGCTCAAAGAAGTAATTGTCTTCTAAAAATGTAAAATTGTGTATTAGTGTTCTCACAGCATATTTGCATACACATTCTACCAGATCTTCAAAACTAAACGGCACATATGCGTTTGTAAGCATTCAAAATATTGGGAACTCAGAGGATTGTAGCTGAAGTGTTGAATGAGCATCCCAAGCCAAGGGATGAGAGTCATTTCATCACTTGAGCCACTACTGAAAGCATTCAAAATAATCAGTTGGTATATGAATAATCAGTAGGTATACATATTTGAGCATTCAAAGTATCGGGCATGGAAAGCGGGATTGTAGCTGAAAGCATTGAATTAGCATCTCAAGCTGAGGGATAAGAGTGTCATTTCACTATTCGAGCCATTAGTGAAAGCCCTTACAGTTGTTGACGGTTCTAATAGAACTCAAGAAATTGGCACATGCCAACTGAAAGTCAACAATATGAAATATGTTGCGAGAGTTGTAACCAGAAATTTTTTGAAGCATTAGATCAGACATCTGACAGAAACATATGAAAAACTTTTTGAAGCATTAGATTTTTCGAACAAAAGTGCGGTATTTGCAACTATGGGTACTTATATGTGAATCAAAGCTCAGGCACAGAGTGCTCTTCTTAGCTTGTGTATTCTTACTTTTTTATGACTGGATGTTGGATATCTTTTATTCCAAAATTGAGAGGTGAAAACTACAATTTGTCTTGAAGGATGCCCACCCCCTCCCTTACTGCACATACTACAACAATAACATTATGCTAATGACCATTTCATGTCAACAACATGCCCCACTTAGTTCGGGCAATTTACCAAGCCTACTTAGCAGCTTTCTTTTCTATTCTCTATTGATAGGAACTCAACAATTCTTTGATGGCAGGGTTTTTTTGAAGTCAAATTCCAGTACAATCTCCTCAATCATCTCTGAAGGTATCTTACGCTGACATGAAACACATAGACAGACTGGAGAAGACAGAATTGACAAGGATTAGCCTTACTTACAATATTCTTCCTTCGCAACTCTCTCTCTCTCTCTCTCTCTCTCTCTCTCTCTCTCTCTCTCTCTCTCTCGCTGTGAAATAGGATCTCAAATTGACTGAGAAGACAAAGACCCAAGTGTTCTATAAATATATCACCAGAATCAGGAAATCAGTTTCTAAAACAAAAGGACGTAGATGAATTTTAGCAATCTAAGTGGAATAGACATAAATGATACAGTATACGGCTTTATAGAGGCCATGTACCAGAAGCAGCACCGCCTAAATAAATTGATATTCCACTTAAAGGGAAAAAGGGACTAAGATCACCAGCATGGAAAGCTGTCTCAATGAATGTAATGTAGTGAATGCAAGGTTTTTAAGTGAACTTATACTATATTTTTATTGACATGAGAAAACAAGCTGAAAGACTATATATATCTGTATTTCTTTATTAGTTACTCCCATTATCTCTTCTATTTTTCGGTGCCCGGGATCAACTATTTTCACTTTCAAAATTCATTCTATGAAGACATGAGCATAGTCATTCTAATACCTCTACACTTTCCCTTGTAATCAAAAAGAAAATAGCTGTTTAATGCATAAATTTCAATATCACTTGAGAGAAAAGAGTCCACAATCTCCTCGGATCGATTGACACTTGAGTCTAATAAATCGACACCTTCAACATTTGTTTGTATTTTTAGACAAAAAGAGGACAAAAAGAAGGGAAAAGGAGGGGGGGGGGGGAGGGGGGGGGGGGCAGAAACATGCTGAACCGTCAAGAACGCCAATCAGCACTCAGATCTTCAATGGCTAACACTTTGATGGAAAATATAGAAAGAAAACATAACAAATTGTCAGAATAAACCAGCTGCAAGACTAATCCAAAGGCTTCCTAACCTGTTCCTACCAAAAAGAAATAATGTGCAACATGACATACCAACGACTGGTTAACAGTGCCCTTGATTTTGTCTTGTCTTATTGTAGATGGATCAAAAGTCTGTAAAGTAGAATTTCCATTAACTTCAAGCTGGCGAAGTTTTCCAACAGCTGCTGTCGCATCACCCTGAGCACCAATAGTTAGTTTTGTACATATCTAAATGCAATATAATACAAATGCCCCTCAAAAAAATTTACCTGCCCAAGAAGAAATGAGCAGAAGGCTTCCTCAAATTTTAAATCCACACCGTCTGATGCAATCAAGCACTCACAGATGATTTTTGCTTTAGTGATCTACATCACAGATTACCAAGAGTTAGACCATTGCATTGAGACCTATAAAATTATTGTCTTAGCTAAGAAAAGGATACCATATCAATTTGTCTTGTTGAAAATCCGAGAGCAATATGAGCTATCGTCGCCATATAAAAACAATTAAAATCAATTACAGCTCTCTGATTCTGTGATTCTAGAGATTTCTTGTTCTTGCGAGTAAGAGCCAAGATGTCCCAAGAAAGAAGATCTACTATTTCAGTAGCCATTAGCTTATTCATTGCCTGGCTCAAGAAACAAGACCAGTCTTGAACTCTACATGAAGATTCCACATCAAGACCCTGTCTAAGCAATTCACGCAAGGCTGCAATTGCTCCTCTCCTACGTTCAGCATTATCCGGAGTGCAAGGCATGCCTAATATCTCCGATGTGCAAGCAGGTGCAAGCTCCTCTAAGGATTCTTCTATCTAGAAGCATACCCAACAAATCCAGTTATTTCATAAAGGAACATGTGATGAATGGAAATGGACATGTAAGGTGTTTGCCTGTGATAGCAGTGGCATTTTTCCTAGAGAAATTTTGCTCCTCAATAGGTATTGAGCACGAGCAAGAGCTTCAAATCCTTCAGATACATTGTTTTTCTCAAAACCAGTCTTTGCAATTGAGCACTTCATCAAAAAAATATACCAACATTGGGAAAAAAATTTGAAAGAGAGATGATAAATATTAATACAATTAAAAAGCAATGCTTAAAATAAATTAAAAAAAAAACTTATCAATACTTCAGCTAGTGCCATGGAGACAAGCAAATCATGAACATATGGTTTAGCATCTGGAAGTTGCAGAGCTGCTCGGCCAATATCCAATACCAGTTTTTCCTGTCCCACCTGTATTAAATAATTAGTCCTCTGTCACCTCTAATTTGTTTAAACTATAACACATAAATACCTTAGTGTAGCAAATTAGTATCAGAATTTGGCAACTGAATTTTGACACAGGATGATAGATATATTCCATGCATATCGATCAGTATACATATCCTGCCTCACAGGGTGCCTTTCTTGAATAAGAATCAATGCATATAGCAACATCCACATAGGACCTTTCTATATTCTAATATTCCAAGCAAAATTGGCATATAATTAAATGAATTGTCATTACGATGAAGAAATGCTTCAAGTGTGCAAACCTTCTTAGAGATTCAGAACATATATATTCAAGCTTTGAATCATATAACAGGGCACCAACATCGCTACACATAGGTGTAATTGTGTCGATAACCATGTTAGTACATCTTGAACTGCCTTTTTTAAGAATTGGAGGTCCCGAGCTTCAAGTGTGAAAACCTTCTTAGAGGTTCAGAACATATATATTCGAGCTTTGAATCATATAACAAGGCACAAACATCGCTACATATAGGTGTAATTGTGTTGATAACCATGTTAGTACATCTTGAACTGTCTTTTTTAAGAATTGGAGGTCCCAAGCCAGGATAACTATGAGGAAGTATTTGTTACTGCTTGATCTGTTTCAGCTGGCCAAAAGCATGTGAAAACTCTATGCATTCCCATGGAATACAATAAAAATGGATTAGAAAACCAAGATCTCTAAATTAGGAGGGCTGGTAAATTCAAATAAGTGGATCACAAATTAGATGTCTTAAGAATATTAACCTTATAATTGTGACAGCTCTCTCAATTCAGATGACAGATTTCCTTCCTCACTGCTAAGTTGGAGTTTACAACATGGGCAAAGTTGTAGCAAATTTGACCAACCAAGCTAGAAGCTCAACCTAAATTTTGCTAAAGCTTAAACCAGAAAGTTGGTACTAATTAATAATTCGACTTTCTGACTGAATGGAGAGGAATTATTGAGGATATGCCATAAGCTTCTCTATTACAGCTGTAAGATGGCTTTTCAATTATATATTTTTCTTATACAAAATTCTAGAAATCAAAGTTTGAACAAACCAAGGCAATAAACAATGTTACAAAACCATCGCAAGCAAATGGGAACCAAGGGGCCGCCTAGTGCCTCCGCATCAAGCAGTTGCATTGGTAGGTGTTTAAACCTAAAAAGACAGATACGACACAATAAATGAAACATAACTTATCATATAAAATACAGTACATCATTGGGAACTACTAACTTGCAACAGTAATACTAATTTATAAATCAATCTAAATCTTCATACTCAAACATGATGCACAATGTTAAGGGGGCAACCCAGGCAGCTCCATCTATGCAGCCCACCTAGGCAGCCATCAGTGTTCTAAGAAGCAACTATGGTATTCGAGCTGCATATGCGAGTGCATATATGGTTGCTCTTTATTAACAATTTTAAAATAAATATAATATTAAGTATTATAACAACAACAATAATAATTTTTAAATGGATAATAGCAATATTAATAACAAAAATAACAAACAATTGGTGCTCCTTACTTAATATCTAACATCCAATAGCAATAACAATAGCAGAATCAACATTTTATCACTACTAATACTCATATCAGGCCCACCTAAAATCCATATCAAACCTAATCAGGAGCTTCAACCTGCTTCACCTACATAGGTCCACAAAAGAGTAGGTTGTATATATAGTCCCGGAATGTTTAATTGGCTCACATATGCAGTCATATGATACTAAGCATGCTACATATACAGCCGTTCAATCCTAAGTTGGCCAACCTTTTGGTCCATATGTGGTATGACAACATATAATACTGCATACAGACCAAGCTCCGCAATCTCGATATCGGGTACCATATTGGTACCTTATCAGTACGGTACATTTTTGTACCGAAATAACTCTCTGACCATCTTCTCAATTTTTACCTTGGTACAAACCGGTACGCACCTTGGAGCAATCGATACGGAACGATATGGGGCTTGTACCGACTTAAAGGT
Source organism: Phoenix dactylifera (assembly GCF_051530095.1). Lineage (NCBI taxonomy): Eukaryota > Viridiplantae > Streptophyta > Magnoliopsida > Arecales > Arecaceae > Phoenix > Phoenix dactylifera. Next base: position 19,748,617 of record NC_143205.1, read on the forward strand.
AAGCTTTGTATTGGTTTTCTTCCGGAATGGTACAGTACGCCCCATATCGAGCGGTACAGGATGGTACGACAGACCATGATATAGACAATGTGGTGTCGTCAAAGAACAACATAAATATATGCAGGCATATATGCGGCAATATGCAATGCATTTCAAAACATTGGCAGCTATGTTTTGAAACATTGCCAATATGGTGGATCTTACCTCAGCTACTATTTTTAACACTAGTTCAACATAGTATTGTTTAGCTGATCAACTTATTAAATGATTGTGAGAAAAATTATACGCCTTTTCTCGATGAATGCATCAGCACGTTAGCATGAAAAAGGAGCATTAAGATCATTAAATCAGTATCTTAGGGAAAATAAAAGTTCATAACTATTCAGATCTACAGATGTTTGCCTTCTTCTTTAACCATATTGCACGATGATTTAAATAAAACAATCTGCATACAACAAATTTTGGCAAGAATACCTCCTGTAGAAGGCAAAGGGCACCGGGCAGCCAATTCCAAGGAATATGAAGAATAGATTTTGGTGGAACCTTTTCCTTTATATTGCCAGCATAGTCTGGCTCAAAAAGAAGTTTATCCCTCACATCCATCAAGAGATCCTGCGAATCAGCAATGAAAAACATCAGGTCTGATGTTTTCGAATTTTCCTATAAAGGAGAACGTATAACATAGAAATATTAATACATAGTCAAATACCTGCCGGGAAATAATGACATCTGCTGTGTATCCATCTTCGATCTCTGAATTCTTCAGCTCCATTGCTGCTCTCACAATCTCATCCTTTTCAGCTTGCTCAGGTACGCCAAGAACCTGCAAAATCATTTGGAAGGCTGCCATCATGATAATGAAGATAATGTGTTAAAGATATTATGATTCAGTATAGATCATACCACAGGTCACTGTGCACCATCTTCTTGGGATGGCCACAAATAAATTTAGCAAAAGGACCAGTAAAAATAGTGTACTAAATAAGTACATGGGTTTAGTTGCTCATGTTAAAAAAGAATATTAGGGTTCTAGGGCTGAGTTTATTAAGAGTAATCTCCTTCCTTTGATAGCATACTCATATTCACAAATTATGCACTAGGTAAGCTTTTTTGATTGCTTGACAGATGAATTAGCAGTGTTGCATCCACAAGCAGTATTTTCTAGGATTTATAACCGATGTTATCTAGTTACTAGTATTCAGCATGTGTTTTGCACATGTTTTTTGTTAAAAAAGGGATGCTGTGGGAGCTTGCTGGGAAAAAGCAACAGGAACATGGGGAGGATAGTTATTGCGGGATTTCTCAAAATGACGTGGGCCTGCAAGACTTTCTTTTCCTTAGGTAATTTTCATCTAGGATTCTAGAGGCTTTACTATTGGAGTCCACCTTTCCATGGCCAACTCCAGGAGTTTCCATTGCATATAGTAGATAGATTTGTTAGTTGTAAGCTAATCATATATAGAAATAGAAATTATTTTACTTTTTTTCCTGAAAATTTAGATGGGATGGCCTGAACCAAGTGGGTTGGTTACAGCATTTTCTTCCACTGATCATAAGTAACCAATCTAGAACCTATGTACCAACCACCTGTAAGTCTCTCCTGTAACCAATCTCACAACATCTAACATCACGAAGGCAACACTTATCTCTTTAACACATACCTCACCTTTATTTGTCTAAAACACATAACTTCAGCTCACTTCTCAAACAGCTCTCCCGTTTAAGAACTAATAACATAATTGTTCCCCAAATTCCAAACTTATCACCTCCCTTATTATTCGTAGTCTTGTACATTTTCTTTGTTAATTGCAATTTTATTGCATGGTTCTATTTGCAGAAATGAGACTAAGAAAGCAGACGAGAAGGAATCAGAATAATCTCACGAACTGCAGTATCAGAATTCCAGGGTCCACTCATTTAATAGAGTCTCTGAGGAGATGCAACTCTAATGGGATTTCTTACTCTAAGACATCACAAATCAAATTAAGAGTGCAAGGAAATACATCAGAAAGTTTGTATGGTCTTAAATGGTAACTAATAATGCCTCCTCTTGGCAATGAAGCACCCATAAGGAGCTTCATGGGGAATCAACCATAGCAGAAGATTTCAACCAACTAGTAAATCATAAAGTGAAATGGTGATTACGGGACCTGAGCTGCTTTTGGACGCACATATTCGGATCAAGCAAATCAAAAGGCATTCAAAAACTCATTTCGAATTCAATTACACAATACCATAATTCTTCACATCCCCCCCCCCCCAAAAAAAAGGAAAGAAATCATTACATGCAATGGGATAATATTCCAAGTAAATATACTACCGTCCTCACCTGATAACAAGTGACGGGAATCTCAACTCCCGATCGAACCTGGCCATTCGCCACGGCCGGCCCCTCCATCACCTTCACCCTCGCCTTCCCGGAGTCCTCCCTCCGGAAGGTACGGGATCTAGCCTCCAGAGCAACCTCGTTGTGAACTCCGCCGTTCCCCTTACAAGCAAGCGAGGCCACGCCGCGCGAAGCCAAAGCCCTGCGCCTCTCATTCAGACCGCCATTTCCGAGGCCAGGGCCCGATGGGGGCAACCCGAGCACCAGATAAGCCAACGTCATGCCCAGAACGAAAGCCTAATCACCTCTCGTTCCCCCACTCCTTTCCCATTTCCATGGAAACCAACGATCGAGTGGAGGGGAATGATTACAAATCCATGGCGATGGTTAGGGTTTCTTTTCTTCCATTGTCGGCCCAAATTTTGGAGATAAGAGATGACGCAAAGGGGGAGGAAAAAAAAAGGCCACGGCGTACCGAAAGACGAGAAAAAGAAGACGACCGGAAGCCTTCCCGCCGAAGCTTCGATGCGTTGAAGAGGAGGAGGAGGGGAGAGCGAAGGGTGCAACGTAAAAAAGGACAGCTAGGGGAAAGTAAAAGCGGATTGCTTTCCTTTTCTTAATTTGTTTATTTGCTTTTTAATTTTTCATAAGAACACACTGATCAGACGGTCCAAAATCCTTTGATCGGGGAAGGTTCAACAGAACAGAGTGAACAGAGTTTGGTTATACCAACTCGCAAAAAAATCAACAGTGCTGAATGGTAATCGTGGGGGCAAAAAAAAAAGAAGAAAAAATCAACATAAAATTAAATTTTCCTTATAGATAAAATAAATATATATTTTGAATCCTCCCTTTAAAGCAATATGAGGTCTCTACGTTAGTATATTACCGTAGAAATTAAGACAAGAAGGAAAGCTATAATTTCAAGATAAAAATGGCAGGGGGAGCAGCCCTTGCAACCTGATATGATGGAATTGCTGCTTTACAACATAATCAGACCATTAATCGCATAAATCAGATAAATCTCACCAATCTTTTAATGCCAGTGGCATGCCAAATTACCAAAGCATCTTTTAGCCAACAGGACTCAGCTGTGCAGTATTTCTCATCTCGAAATGTTAGTTTTTTTCTAGATATTATAGCTGATGAATGAAGGCTAAAGTATCAAAATGCCAGATTATACAGTAAACTGAATCTAATTATTTCTTCACAGGTTGGTTTATTATTATCAGATCGAACTCAAGTAAGTAAGAAAGCAAAAATGATATTATTGACTTTAGGCTGATAATATAAATTCGCATCAGACCAGACATAAGTGTTTTTTGGGTTTTGATGACTGATACTTTGAAGAGAACAATTTAAATACGAATCAATATCTGAGCCACAAATAATAGAAGACCAATCTCTCACAGTAAAGCAAATTTGCTGAGATGTAGAAGAGTGTGCAAACATCTCAACATGTCAATTGTCTGAGGCTCAAGGTTTGGCAAAAACTATCTTTATCATACTAAGATTCACTGCCTCTGTACCAGTGCGGGGTGCCACACTAACAGTATGTCAGAATGGTATGAAATTTTTTTAGCATACTGAATACCGATACGCTACCGCTCGATTCGAACCAATACGGCGGACCAAAGTTCAGTCCTGACAGCTAGACAACATAAATAATTGTCTTAGCTTCAACAGCTTCCTCATTGTATAGAATGAATGGAGCAGAAACAGAAAAACACATACTTTCATGCCCTTGAGGTCAACCTGGACCCAAAACCACACTCACCAGGGAGATATTAACACAGAACCACTTCCAATACAAAACCCTCAGGCACCTTCAGGAAGGTTAACACTGAAGCATATTCACACAATACATACATCAATGAAAGTAAAATCTGTTTTTTCTGATCCTTCGGACAGTCAGTACCTCACAGGATAAGTCCGGTGCTGTAGTCCGCCGTTACCGAATAAGAGATGGCTACCTTCCATCACCCCCTTGCAGAGACTAAAGGGCATTACAGTTTTGCACCTCATCGAATATCATCAAATCAAAAGATTGATCCTTCAAAAATTATAGATAAGTGTTGGCAGAATAGAACTTCAAAATAAACTCAAAGCCAATTTTCCATTTGAGAACGGTCCAAAACGATGTGCTTTAATAAACACATACACACAAGGCAAATGGCTGGCCGCCGGTGGATCCAAAATTTACAAGATAATTTCATATAAGGAGCTCTACAAAAAGCCTCTACATCTGTCGTCCCACAGCAAAATGTGGCATAGGCCAAAACAACAACAGACTGAGACTACAAACTGCAAAAGAAGAGGAACCAATTGAGGGGATATGTCCATCCCAGATTACTTAACAACAAAACACCAGTATACTGCTGTGCGGGCTATCATAAATGCCATTTCCAGAATGATAAATCAAAATCAGGTCAACAACTGTCCTACAGTTAGCCATCAGCATCAGAAGATGAAGTTGGCAATGGCTGAGATGACTTTAAATCCTGCGATGCTGACCCAGTTGGGTCTCCAATTTCCTGCGACGGATCTGTTTCCATCATTCGTTTCTCTTCATCTTCAGATTCTACTATAGGTTCTTCAGATTCAGCCTTCGGCCTGATACAGCACAGCGAATTATAAGTTATGAGATTTCGTAACCATTTCCAGTAGAATGACCTAGTATGCTACAAGTGAAGGTGCCCATAAAAAGCCATATCCTTTCAAGATTTTTTGAAAGCAACACATTTAATTGCTCAAAGCATTGAACCATAATGTCGGTCATGTTCAAGATCCAAAAGAACCACAAGTTAGTCATGATTGGACATCCATGCAAGGCACCGGAACGGATTTAAATTCACCTTGGTTAAAAGCAAAAAATGCAGGGATATGAAAAACTCACCCTGGTTTAAAATTATAGGCTTTTAAATCCTCGACAACATGTATGAATGCATGAAGAGCCATTTTCTTAACCTGGATCATGTTCAATAAAGTTAGAAACCATTACAGGAACTTGAACAAAATCTTCAATATGCATAACAACAAACAAATTTAACAAAAGCATGAAAAAGCACAAGTATGGATTTATTGGGAAACATAGGACCGAATTACTAAACCTCTAGCTTATCTTCCTTAGCCCTGTGCTCTTCTGGAAGTACACGAAATTCTTCTGTTAATCGAATGCACTCACGGACATTCTCAGGAGACACAAAGTCCAGAGCAACCTTTATGCATGACTGTTCATGAGAAAAAAAATGTCAAATTGCAGTTAACAGTGAATCAAGCGTGAACTGTTGGAGTTGGTCAGAATAAATAGTTTATAAATAACAAAATAATCCACTTGTCATGTGAATAAAAGAGAAGCATACCTTCAAATTTCTAACTTGATGGGGGCATCCTGCTGGGATAAAGACAGCCTCGCCAAGCTTTTGCTCAAAGGTCCAGGGCTCAATTCCTAAATGAATCCAAGATTATTAAATCTAGATGCCTTCAAATAGCAATACGAATACATAACAGATAACCAACAAGGCTATCATTGTCTCCATAATTAGTGTAAGATTAACGGACCATATTCATCCTTAAGCTTCCTTTTATGCTCCAAGGTTAAATAGAAAGACTGATCATGAATAGGGTGAATCACCTATGACAGACAATTGAAGTTATTTACAATGCAAAAAGGAAGATGAAGTGTAATACAACATGATACTGTGCATACTGGCTTGTTTTTACCTGTTCAACTTGAGAACAGTGGACATGCCTGAACTCTCTAGCATGTTTTTTAAGATATTCCCGTAGTTTTGTAACATCTTCTCTTCGAAAAATATCCCACAAAGCCCCACCTTCTGGCTGCTTCTGCTCTTTTTGCTCTACACTATCACCAGACACAGCAGGTTGGTGCTCTCTTACATTATCTGAACCTCCAGGTTCCTTCACCTCTGCACCATTTTTTGAATCTGAAACTTCCCCCACTCGACAACCATCAGGATCTTCAGTGGTTTCAGTGCTGACAGTAATAGAATCAAGTTCTCTTTTCATTCGTTGACCAGAAAAGGAAGCCTTTCTCCCCCTCTTTTTCTTCCTACCTCTTTTTTTTGTTCTCTCATCTGGCCCTTCAGAAACTTTATGATTGTTACTCTCAGCTTGCATCTCCACATCATTACCAGATTTGTTTTCTGGTAAGAGATTAGGAGATAGCATCACAGTTCCTCCCTCGCTCCGAATTTCCCCTGAAGTTTGACCAGGTACTACCTTGCCCGGCTTCTTTCCAAGATCAGCAGGCTTGCCCCTCTTCTTTTGACCTCGTTTTGTCTTAACCACAAGCATTTCATCATCATCCTTAACATTTGAATTACGCACTTCATCATTTTCAGTTTTACTGGAAAACTGACTAGCATCATCTCCTTGATCGACTCCTTCAGAGCAAGAGACTCCATTGCTTTCAGTTTTAACAGCACATGGAGGGCAATTGCCATTACCATGCAGCTCAGTTTGGCAAGCATCATTACCTGCTTCAGCTTTGACACCAGTATCCTGATCAGATCCTTCCTCCCGAACTCCATTTCCAGCATTTATCACAGCCAATATCTGCGACTGACCAGTTTCTTTCAAGGAGGATTCAGATATAGGAAATTCTCCATCAGCAACAGCACATGACTGAATGCCAACCAAATCGGATGTGGATTTAATCACTGATGGATCCTTAGCATGAGCTTCCACAGTCTCTTTTAGATCATCACAGATTTTTGCAGAATGCGGGATTTCATTTTGGCATATATTCACCTGACCCATCGCTTGACTTTTAAGAGCTCCTTCATCATTCAAATTAGAAGAAGCCATTTGACCCACTTTCTTCTCTTCCAATTCACTAGCTGATGCATGCAACTTGATGCTTTCCAGAACAGACTTGTTCACAGAAAGCTTCGGACAAATTCCATCATCTGCTTGACTATCATCTTCAGTTGTTTGACGTCCTTTCAAATCTTCATTCTGAGCAAGCTTTTGGTTATTTGATAAACAACCATTTTGTCCCTCTTGTTCATCATGTGTAACAACTATTTCAGCTTCAATGTCAAAAAAGCTTGCATCAGCATCTTTCTGAACATCCATTGCATCCCCAATCTTAATATCTGAATCTTTCACATGAGATTCAGCTAGAGAGAGAGAATTTATTTTTTGCTCCCCAAAAGAATTATCGCATAGCATATTGTTGGCTTGAACAGGATGATGAAGGTCATTTTCTAAATTGGACGTTTGCATGAAGTCTTTTTCCCCAGCAGTTAAGGTGACATATGACTTATCATCAGGAGGTTCCATTACAGATTTCCCTGGAGATGACGATGAGTTCTCTTCTGGATCTTTTCGTGTGGTAAAAATCTGTTCTCTTAAATCTTGATCCCTGTGCTTCTTTTTCAACTTCTCTATCTTAGAAAGCTGATAATCAGAAAGGGTCACCTCTGCTGTGTGTGTTAAGACATTCACCTGGGTAAGCAATTAAATATCAGGCATTAAAAAAATTTCCTGATTAAAATGGAGTAATATGCGAGACAAAAACTAGTGAAATTATCTAGAACACAGGCTCAACAACAAACGTAATGGGAAAAAGTTTAATCTAATGTACTAATAATATTAAAGAACAGCAAGCAGAAAATCTAATCATTAAATTCAATAATTAGAGCCCATGATTTTGTAGGTCATTCCGGAGATCAAGAGATGATAGCCAAAAACAATAGACACCAAAAAATGATGGTCACAACAAACAGATGTTTCTGGTTTAGCTTTTCAACACTTTCCCAACAAAAAACAAAAAAAGTAAAATGTTTAATACTGCAGGAGCATAACCTGTCAGGGGATATCAAATCAGTAAAGCCAGGGGCACTAATGTATCCTTAAAAGCTCTGAAATCAGATTTTGAGACTATTGTGCAAACATGTGGTTGAGTTAGGCTATATATGTATTCACCTCATACAGAAAACCAAATGTCAATTATCAACATGAGGTTACTTATATCAACTTACCAAAAATAAAGCCACAGATGGACATGATATTAATTATTGAAACAAAATACATACCGCATCAGACATATCGCAATGAAGCTTCGTTACGGAATCACCCCTGCCCAACTCTTGGTGAAGACCATAAGCAATATATGTTTTGGGCCCCAGGTCTGGCTTTAGAACATCCTTAGGCAGCTTCACTGCAAGATTCAGAGGACCATACCTAGGATCTGTATATTCTGGGAATGGCAAAGCAGTTATAAACTCAGCACCATGGCGAGGTAACCGATCCTCAAAGGCACTGGCTGGAGGCCAATCCTTGAGTTTTAGCATCTCAGGCCATTGATTGCTGTGAGTTCGCCCCTCAGTATATCCTCTGAAAAACTGGTGAATATTTATCTCAACCTACAACAGACAACATACGCATCAGGGATTCTCAAGTTAGACAGATAGCATAAAACACCGGCATGCAGTAGGCAAGTCTGCCAACACATTTCCTTACATTAGACTGATGAAAAATTATACAGGATGATAAAAACACATCAAACAAAGGAATACATGGCTCTCAAAAATAGACATAGGCAACTGCCTGCTTGCATGATAGTCATCAGATAGGCCATTTTATCCTATGTAAACAATGAACAACCAAGGAGCACACATTCCTTAACTGCAGACAATTGCAACCGCATATCCACAAAAGTTTCTTCAAAGATTCTTTACTGCAATAAGTACATGTACATTTCCATCTGAATGGAGCATTACCAAATAACATTCCTTCAGAATTCATTCAAATGTTTTCTAGGATTTAAATTAATCAACAAAATTCATACACTGCTCAAAATATACTTCACTGTGAGTAGATTTTACAACCATAGCAGTTTTAGCTCATGCTTAACACAATGGCACAAATTGTCATTCAGCTAAGGATGAGTCAATTACATATACATGATTAAGAAGTTTGGAAAGCTCTGTAAGTCGAGATGCAAAGAAAATATATTAAAAAACATATGCACCGTTCTACAATTCTACAACTCTTTTAATAGAACAAGGACAAGACCAAAGTCGTGTGTATTCAATGAAACTTCTTTAGAAACATCTCCTAACATCAAAAACATCTATGAGATATCAAAACTAACCTCACACCAATCCAAACAATCAATTGCCTTTACTGCAAGCTGCTCAGATGAAGCCTTAGACTTTGTCTTCTCTCGTAATGCACGCCACATAACCATTGGCTCCCAGCTCAGGCCAGAAGTAAGCTCAAGTACATCACGTACAATCACCGGTTCTCCCTTTAACCAGTGGTTTTGGAAGTGCTTCAGTTCTCCCTGTTGAATATCTCTAGCAGTTGGACAATATAAATAATTATCATCAGAATTCTCCCTACAGGCTGCTTTCCGCAACATTTCACTCCCAGTGTTAATATTGCCAGATGCAGTGAAACAGGAACATGACCTGGACATGTCCCCAAATTTTGCAAACTTATTGCTCCTAGCAATTGCATCAGCTTTCTCCTCTAACTGAGAAAGCAACTTTTCAGGAAACATGCACTTCAGCTCCAAGAGGGAGCTACCGCAGCCCCCAATCTCCTTTGGCGGGCAAGGAACACTGCCATCACTATTTGCTTTCCATTCTCTCATACGAGCCATGCTATCTCTAGAGATAGCGACCCGATTGTCTAAAGAACTCTCTTGACTTTTTTTCCTCTTCCCTTGACCTTTATTCATACGACGAGGAGAACCCCCATGCACATAATCTTTACCCCTGTCTGGATATGGCAAAATTACTGTCCCATCACCACCAGGTATGCGACCTTCACGTAGCTCCCGGCAGCAACTAAGGCATAAGTCATATGAACAGCGACGGCAGCTTCTATGGAAATCAACAATAGAGGTTCTGCAATTGTTGCTGCTCCAAAACAATTTCAGAAATCAGGTTTTATAAGGCTTAACCTAACCACAGGCAGAGCCTACTACTTATGAAGAGCAAAGTTTCCACAGTGGGGAAATCAGAGAGGAAGTATTAAAGGCTCAACGATACTATATAACTGATATCGCAGATGAAATTTCCTAATCAATCTTTACAATCTTAAATTAACATTTAACATAAATGCTTTTGTGGAATATGTTAGTGTACATGGAAAGTTCTTCAGGCCCACCTACTGCTAGTTTGGCAACTTAAAATCTAATCCACTTCTGCACATCATGCAAATTCCTGAGAATCATGCCAATCCCCTCAAGCCACGTGGCAGGAAGAACTCTTCATGTCCATCCGACAAGGGCCCCAAGCATTACGCATTTTTAATTATTAAACATTTAAGTTTATGCAATAAGAATAGTATGTAATCATGGATTTACCAGTATTGGCCAATATTTAGATATCTAAGTTCCATAGTATCAGCCAAGATATGGAAATATCCAAACCTCATATATTTTTCCAAGTGTCCCATTTTGGCCAAGAGAAACCACAATGTAGGTTCAGATCGGCACTGGCCATCCAACAAGATGGCCGAGATCTATGGTTTTAAAAAACCTTGATGAGCAAAAGAGTTTTACCAGTATACGCGTTCATCCTTTTGACAGTTAGCTCTTCTTAACTTTATCTCAGTCGATGCCAAACCTGGTCGGGAGAAAAATGCAGCAGCAGGGGAGAAAGATCAGATGAAAGATAATGGATGGAAAGGTATACAACTTAAAATCCAATTTACGGCAATGATACCTCGAATATTGGCCTCAATTTCCTTTTCTGCCATCTGTTCTCGTCGTAGTTCTTTCAACCATGGCAGCAATAAGCGTACAATATAGCAGTTGTATTGGACTCGGTCAGCATTCATAATCTTTTTTTTAGGAGGCTAAAGTCAACATAGAGAGTGTGTCATCAGATACGATTACATAAGTAGAGAACTGAATGCAACAACGATCAAGAATTCCAAATACCAAAAGCAGACCTCAGAAACTCCTTTCATACGCAAGCATGCCTTGCAATTGCAATTGTTGCAGCAAAATGGGCATTCTTTTGCAAATTCAGCCTCTGATAAATGAGGATACCTGATAAAAATCAAAAAGGAGAATGCATAAACATAATACAACATCTATATTTTCAAGCTTGCAATTTTCACTTTATGCTATGAAATACTGAATATCTCACTACTGCAGCAAAAAGATATCTATCAGCTAACTCCATACAATCTTCTAAACAGTCAAAAAAACAGTACAATTTGGAAGAATAGAAAATATTCCTTAATGATGCAAATTATAACAGGATAAAATTTACACATTTCAACAATTCAGCCCTATCAGAAAGAAAGTGATTAGAGTTTATAGAAGAAGATGAAACTCCTATGCTTAAAAAAAGAAACAGATGAAACATGGAATAGCAAAAGAGCAAAAGAGAAATATTGAGGTTTATAGTAAAAGTGGGATGAAGAGCTTTTAAAGGTTAAAACCTACAGAAGAAAACATACATTTACAAGAAGAATGAATAGATAAAGAAGGAAGGGGAAAGGATCATCACTCACCAGCGAGTCATGCACGGTACACAAAAGCGTTTCCTTTTGCACTTCAAACACCATACTACCCTTCCCTTATCATTCCTTTGGCATTGGTGGCACATTAGGGCATCCTCCCCTGTCAGTGGCTTCCTCTTAGAACCCTAAAACAGGAAGATACATACCATCAATTAACTGCATTCAACCAAACCAAAGGGATGAAGTCGTGCGCCCAACCAAAAGGGGAGAGAATTTATTACCTCAGAATTTTTCTCAGGACCTGAAACCTTGTTGGAGTTCCTCGTAACCCTAGCAACAGAAGAGGACCCGGCTTCCAAATCCTCCTTATTGGCCTTTCTCCCCTTCCTACCCTCCTTCTTCCAATGCCTCCTCTTTCGCTTCTTCCCCACCTTCAAAACCTTGTCTTCTTCCTCTTCTTCGTCGCCCTAATCCTCATCACACCACCGTATGTTAAAAAAGACAAAAAGATAAATTTTTGTACGAGAAAACAGTCGATAAATTTCGAAAGCCTGCAAGAAATCGCTCCTTGCCTTCTCCAGACCGAAAACAGCAAGAAACGAAAACGGGAAGGATCAAATCTTTCTCCAATAAAGCAAGAGAAAAACCTCGAAACATTGCAAGAAGTCGCCCCTAAAGCTCGCCAGAACCGAAAAAGATAAAGAAAGCAAAGGAAAACAAAAAAGATCGAATTTTGCGCCGAAAAACAACGAAAAGATCGCAGATTAACTGCAAGAAATCGCTCTCTCACCTTCGCGAGTCCGTCTTCCTCGTCCTCCTCGTCGCTTCCGAAGTCGTCCACCACCATCGGCTTCACCGGCTTCCTTTCCCTCATCTGGATATCCCTTCCAATGAACATTCCCCCAACCACAGCCGCCGGCGGCCGGAATATCTTATCATCACTCCTCTTCCTCCGCCGGCCGCTCCGCCCGTCCCCGCTCTCCCCATCCCTCGACGAAACCCTAACCCTACTTTTCTTGACCAGCTGCTCGTAATGAGCCTCGCAGAGGCTCACGCCTTCCTTCTTCCAGTTCTTGCACCGCCACGACTTGCCGTCGCTTCGGTTGCACCGCCGTTCAGCCGGCGGCGTCCCCGCCCGCTCCCCGCCCGCCATCCCTCCCCCAGAAACCCGGTTCTCTCGCCGAAAAACCCCGGGTTTTGAAACCCGATCGTCCCGCCACAGAGGAAAAAGACCGGTGGCAGTGGAAAGGGAAACGAAAAGGACGAGTCTTTGCCTGACGGTACAAAGAGACTTAGAGAAAAGAGTTGGATGGATGGCGAGAGAATATATATAAGAAGAGAGAAAGGAACAACTAAGGTCTGGTCCAAAACAGTTTCTCGCCTTGGCTTGCACAGGAAACGCAAATTTAATGCATGGGAAACGGGCTCGGGAAGGGGGTGGCGTTCGGCGGTAGGGGGGGAGGAGGGGGAGCGCGATGGTTTACGACAGCGGAAGGCGCCCGCGGCTTTGGGAGGAGAGCCAAAACCAGCGGCGGGGCTGCCGGTTTCGGGGGAGCGCCCGCCCGCCCGCGCGTTGCGTGTTCCGCTGGGGTTTTTTGGTGTTCCGGAGGTACGAGTTATCGTCCCTCGCCGCGCGCGTGGGCGCTTGGCGCGGTTTGCGAATTTTGGCCCGTGTGTCGGATGAGTGCGGACTGCTGGATCCGACATCCGAGCTCGTTGATTGGAAGGAAACCAACCTGGGCTGAACTGAAGCGGACTACTATCTTTATACCGTCTCTTGCCGGATTATAGGGTATGGAAATGGTTTCTTGCCATTACGATTCATCTTAGCTGAACTTTTTTCCTCTATTTTTAAAAGAGAAAGAGGAGTAGAATCTGAAGCAGAATTTGTTAAAAAATAAAGAAAGATAAGAAGCATATCTAATTAGATGGAGGGTCTTCGTCAACCGTGCTTTCTCTAACATGCATTGTGTTATATAGATAGGCTAATGTTAGATAGTTGTGGTAAGAGAAGCGGAGATGATTGTTGGACGCATGGTTGTTGGAGAGAAGTTGCATGAGAAGAAAAGAGAAAGGGAGGGTTCGATGGCGGAGATGCATTTGGAATTTGATATGAGGAGATAGTGAAAGAAACACCATTGTTGTGATGTAGGCGCAAGCAAACAAAGTATATGATTGGATGTGCCCACCATACTACCATCTTGGAAATGGAGGGCTCTCATTCGTAGAAACAAGGAATGTCGTATTGGAATGCCAAACAAACAAAATAGTTGTCAAACACATGGTGCTAAGAGATAGAGATCGTAGCGTTAGGCTGATTGCAGCAGGTGGACGCCGTTCTTTCAAGGCCTCGACGTTTGGGGCGGAGCTTAGGGCTGCCTGGGAGGGGCTTTCTTATGTGAGATATATTCTGCAGGCTGGTTGCATCGTTTTGGAGGAAGATTCAGCTTCCCTGATGGCGCGTCTAAGGGAGGAGGGGCGGGAGGAGGTGGAGCACCCGCTTCTGGGCGGCATTCATCGGATGCTACAGGAGTGCCGGGTTCTCCAAAGGCATGTCTTGCAGGAGTCGAACCAGGCTGCTAAATGGGTCGCCTCCTTCATTGCGCACCACTCCTCAGACCTTCTTTGGACGCAACAGTCTTTGTTCCTTTTGTTCTGTGTTGTTTGCTTAATGCTGATGTAGCTAGCTGTGCTCATGCTAGGGTAGTGGGAGCAGCCGTTTCACCCCAAAAAAAAAAAAGAAGAGATTGTGTGTGAGAGAGAGCTCTCCTAGATGTTACAAGTATGCATAGCTCTCGATCATGAAAAAGATGCATCGTATTTGGAGGAGATTGTTGCACATTATTAGGATGCTAGCTCTGAAGTTCAAGATGCAGCCAAGATGTGGGAGGAGGCTACACCCGATCTAAAATTCGTAAATAAGTTAATAACTATATACTAGGAGTTATTACTCTAGACCTTTCGAGTTCTAATATGGAAAATAATCACAGAACCACTTCGTGAAGATCGCATCCTAATTGATAAGGCAGCAAATTTTAATAAGCATTTCAAGCATTTTGAAGGATCCTTAAATAATGTCTATAAAACCAATAAGGACAAATTGGCAAAGAATTATTTATGTTTTAAGATTCTAAAGAGTGAGAATATTTCTCTTCTAGTCACCATCACCTTTTAGTGCACCTAGTCCAAACCCTAAATTTCGAAAAGATGAAGGTTTGGTTTGTTTTTGATTTACCCACACTAGTGCATCAACCAAATATCACTTGAAAATGAAAGTTCAGTTTACTCGTGGCTGCTCTCGTTATGTTTTGGCCATAACACATAGTGAAAATCAAATATTACTGAGCCGTTCTACCCGGAATATCGTATATATCTTTTCTTTTCTCTCCATAGAATTTGCTATGGTATCATACCCTTTTTTTTCCTTTAATATAAAATCATAGAACCATAAACACATAAAACCTATAAAGATCAAAATGCATGATCAATTCTATCCTTTCTCCCTTCTTTTAACACTGTTGCCACTAAAAATTGATAAATTTTTGTTAAGGCATCAAACTCATGTAGCCCAGCCTATTAACTTTAACATCACACTACAGCACCATTTGGTAGACAGGGGTCGCCCTAGCATACCATGCAGTCATAACATCCGACATGGACAAAATAGCAATTGAAAGCAGGCCATCAAGACATCAAGATCAGGACAAAATAGCAGAAAACCCTCAGACCAAATTATTTATTCAATCTCTTCCTATTTGGTACAATCCATATATTCCTAAAACAACCATTAACTTTCCATGTTTACAAACTTCTACCATGAATAAGAATCCATGTCTCACTTCCACCACACTCTAAATACAGCAAAGATCATCTACAAATCAAACAAAACTTAAACTAATAAGAACTCTAGATTTGATTCCATGTATCATGCATCGCATTTCTATTCCCTTGATCTCCACTTTGTGCAGAACCACCTAGTCTAGTATTACCACCTCAGTCGCCACCTCTCCAGGCCCCTTGCTCTTCTGCCAGTCTCTAGCATGCAGTTTCATATGGAAACCCACTTTAGTGGCCTCGAGATTGAACGTGGTTGTTTCAGCAATTGCTTTACTCGGATTTCTTAGCAATTGCTCGAACTGCATGATGGAGAAGCTGGGACACTGGGTAGTCCAGACGAAACATATATATAGAGAGGCAAACGAGGCCGCGGACTGGGTTGCTGCTTACGCGACCAACCATGCGGTAGATACGCTGTGGACGACTGAGGGGGAGTTGGCTAGGGCACTCCGGAACGTTTTGTTTCTAATTTTATTCAGTGTATTCGTACCCGAGTGATATGAACTGCCCCCCTAAATTAAAAAAAAGAAAAGAGAGACACTCGGTAGTGATGTACACAAAGATAACAAAGAAGATGTCAGCAACAGCCAGTCTTGGGCAGCATGGTGCAGCACATCAGGTTTCCAAGTCTCTTGAAGACATGAGACGCCGGCACTGGGGAGGGCTTGGCCTAGCCATGGTCATAAGGATTTAAGAGGAATTCAGTTTGTAGTAAAAATGCAGGGGGGTCGCCGGTCGCACCAGACATGTCGCAGAAGAATGGTGATTGTGGAGAAACAAAATTTTGCTGGCTGGAATTTACGTAATCATAGACATTGTCTTCATGCAACTTGAATGCAATCTAATAATGATAATCTTCACTCTCTTGATTGTAATTTGGTTTATAGGCAAGAGAGAGAGAGAGAGAGAGAGAAAAGAATGAAGAATGGCAAGTTCAGGAAATTAACAACCCAATGCAGAACTTTAGAATGACCGTTTCATCTAGGTTGGCAAGGGACATCTAGGTCTCTCTCTCTGCTGCTACAGCGCCTAGGTATGTCCTCATCCTCGGAGCCTTCAGCTCTCGGCCACCTTAAGGTCAGTTTGTTCGTTGGCGAAGGAAGCACGGATGTTGCCTTTGTAATTAGGGATCACGAGTCCAAGCTGATTGCGGGGAGAGGGCGGCGCACCTTCGAGTCATTAGTTCCGGGTACGAAACTAAGAGCTGCTTGGGAGGGTGTCTTCTATGCGAGGAGAGTTCTAGAAGCCATATACATCATCCTAGAGGGGGACTCAGTGGAGGTGGTTAAGTGAATTTTACAAGAGGGGCCGGGGATATTCGACCATCTGCTTCTAGAGAACGCTTGACAGCTACTGCAGGAATGTGATGTCTTCCAGGTTGTGTATGTATTCCGGAAGGCGAATAGAGCTGCTGACTGGGTCACCTCCTTTACTGCTCATCATTCTGAAGAGTGTCTCTGGACCCGCTTTATATCCATCCCTCCACCCTTGTGGAGTATTTTGTCCCTTAACTCAGTAGACAATGCTCATGCAAGACTAGTGTAAGCTACCAGTATACCAAAAAAAAAAAAGAACTTCAAAAGACTTGCGCGTCGCTTACTTCATATGAAGAATCTAATTACTAACAGCTCCAAGGAGCATTTGGAGTTCTATCTGAATCACGGGAGCAATCAGTCAGGCAAGAATGCTCCTTAAAATTAACATATAGAAAATCATCAAAGAAAATGTAAAAGGGCAAGAAAGCTTGAAAGTCACAACATGTGCTCTGAACAACAAAAACTAATTAGAGGGGTCAATATTATAAAGGGAACCTCATATTGCAGCAAACTTTGTTAATACAATAAAAAGGAAATGTGTAGAGATATATACAACTCACTGGTTCGAATTTACAGTCTTTTTTTTTTTTACTTTGATGACTTGATTGAGTGCATCGAGAGTCATTTTCTTTACCTGGATCATGTTCGCCATGATAAGAAACTATTTCAGGAGTTTGGACAAGTAGGAAAAATGAATTTCAAAATGCAGAACAAGTAACATTTCTAATGTAAGCAGGCATTTATATGTATAGATACCTATAAATATGGATTTCAAAATAGAATGTGATAATTTTCCATTTGGGAATTGTCCAATAATGCATTCCAACAAAGATACAGAGACCAGAACATGGCTAGTGGATCCAAAATTTACAAAGATAATTTCATACAAGGAGATTTACAAAGAAACTCTACACCAGTCATACCACAGCAAAATCAGGCATATGCCAAAACAATAACAGACTTAAGTCACAGACTCTGCAAAAGAAGTCCTAATTGCAGGCATATTGCTATCATGTATTGCGGGCTGAGATTGGCAAACAATACCTCAATCTATTTGTTCACCACCAAGATCTTTTTAATCATTCAAATTACAGCATTATTTGTCCCATTTCCTTCTCTTCTAAATCACCAACTAATGCTTGCAAAGCAACAGGTTCATCCACAAGTTCATTAATAGACAACTCTGAACAAATTTCATCAGGTACATGACAATTAGTTCTTTGTTGCTCCTTCAAATCTTCATTCTGAGCAAGCTGCTGGTCATTTGGAATAGCCATCGTCTCTCTTGTTCACCAGGTGAAGCGTTAGGGTCTTCATTGTCCCCAGCTTTAGCAGCAGATAAAACACTTGTTACTGTATTTGGATCACAAGAGCAAGCAGTTTCACCTCTTTCAGCTTCAGAATCAGAAAATCCAGCATCGGTGTCTCTCCGAACATCCATGGCATTTCCAGCTTTAACATCTATGTCTTACAGCAAGATTTATATATACATCCAGAATTTATTTTCTGCTCATCAAGGAAGCTATCAGATATCATACATACTGTTGGCTTGCGCATAATGAGGGAGGATATTTTTAGTATTGGAAGTCTGAATAGGGTTATTTTCTCTAGCAGTTAAGGTGATATTTGAGTTAGTATCATGTTTTTCTGTTACAGATTCCACAGGAGATTTTGTGGAGCTCTCTTCTGGATCTGTTTGTATGGTATAAAGTCGTCCTCGTAAATCTTGATCTTGGTATTTCTTTTTCAACTTCTCTATCCTATAAAGCTGATGGTCAGAAAGGCTATCTCTGCTGTATGTGTCATAATACTCACTTGAATTAATAGTAGAATATCAGACGACAATGAAATTTCCAGATTAAAATGGAGCAACATGTTAGATGAACAATAGACGTAGTCACCAAAAGGAAATGTTGATGCAACTTTTTAAGATTAAAAGCATTATAATCACATAATTACAAAATGAAAATCTAATCATTCAGTTCAACAAATATAAACCTTTTTTTAATACATGCCCACAAGAGATCTAAAACCAGAAGGAGCAGATATAACAATGATCAAAACAAAGAAGTCGCAAGAAATAGAAGTTTTTTGTTTAATTTTAACTCTGCCACATATTAAAAATAAAAATAAAAGAAAAAAGGAAAAGATACAGGAAAACAACAAACCCCTTTTGTAGATATAAAATCATTGAATTCACTCTGAAATTAAATTTGGTGACTAATGGGAGAAAAAAATTTCTCAAGCTAGGCTAGATATGTATGGTTTGATATCACTAATACAGAGCACCAAATGCCAGTTACCAACATGAGAAGTTGCATACTTTTAAACACATCGACACACAGCCACATAGAGAGAAAATATCAGTTATGATAACAAACAACTTACCACATCAGAAATGCCACAATGAAGCTTTGTGACAGAATCACCCCTTCCTAACACTCCAGGAAGTCCATAAGCAATAAATGTTTTTGCCCCAGATCTAGCTTCAGAACATCCTTGGGCACTTTCAGTTAAAGATTAAGAGCACCTTACCTAGGATCTGTATATTCTGGGAATGGGAAAGCAGTGAGAATCTCAGCCTTGTGGCGTGGCAACTGCTAAAAAAAACTGGTTGGGGGGCAGTCCTTAAGTTTAAGCATCTAAGGCCATTGACTGCTATGAGCTCGTCCCACAGTACATTATCTGAAAAACTGGTGACCATTTATTTCATCTTACAGGATATCCAATATGCATCAGAGTGTCGCAAGTTAGAGTGCATAGAATAGCAGAGCACAGTGGATTGGCCAATATATTCTAGACAAATTTAATGAATGGCTGGAAATTATGCAAAAAAAGATGATGATGAACAATATAAACACTGCACTTGGACAGGGAAGGAATAGCCACAAAACATACATAGAGGGCAGCTGCATAATTGGGTAACCTTAATTGCCAAGGCCTTTTTTAAGACAAGCAAAGAACTAACAGAAGAACAATAGACTATAACTGTGCATATGCATAGGATTTTACACAGACGTTGTTCCCAGGGGTACATATACATGTCAGCATTCCTACAGAAATCTATTTTAACACATGGATATCAAAGCAATATTATGATTCATCTTAAAACCCCTGAAAAACTCATGCACTAGTCAAAAAACAATATTTGATTGAAGAGCGAATTTCATACTCCTGTCAATGTATTAGTTCATGTTAAACACGATATAAAAGATGATCACTTAAGGATGTGTTTGCAGTTTATACATAAATAAGATATTTGGAAATTATGGAGGCCAATATCCAAGGCAATTTTCTATAAGAGATGCAGCATTTAACAGCATTGCAATAGAACAAGGCCCAAGCCTGAATAGAGAGTAAATGACAGCCACAGATTCATTCACTCACTCTTACTATTAAGAAACATGCCTTAAACTCGACTTAAAAGCATGCGCAGTATATTGAAACTAACCTCACGCCAACCCAATGCAAACAACCAATTTCCTTAAATTCAAAAGCACCCTTAGACATTGACTTCTCTCGCAATGCAAGCCATATAACCATTGGCTCCAAGCTTAGGCCATAAGTAATTTCAAGCTCATCATGAACAGTTACTGACTAGCCCTTTACCCAATGGTTTTGGAAGTATTCTAATTCTTCCTGTTGAATATCTCTAGCAGTCAGACAGTATAAATAGTTATCATCAGAATTCTCTCTACAAGCTGCTTTCTGAAACATTTCACTCCCAGCATTTAGATGGCCAGATGAAGTGAAACAGGAGCATCGACAGGGCATGTCCCCAAATCTCGCAAACTTATTGCTCCTAGGATTTGTATCAGCTTTCTCCTCTATTTCATAAAGCAACTTTTCAGGAAAGTCATGCACTTCAGTTCCACCAAGGTTATTACCACAGCCCCCAATCTCCTTTGGTGGTAAAGTAATGCTGCCATCAATATTTGCATCCTATTCTTCCATGGGAGTCAGATAATCTGACGAGATAGCAAGCTGCCTGTCAAAAGAACTCTGGTGACTTTTTTCTCCTGACTTATTGACCTTTCTTTATGTGATGAGGAGATTCTCCATGCACATGATCTTTACCTCTATCTTGCTTTATGTGATGAGGAGATTCTCCATGCACATGATCTTTACCTCTATCTTGCTATGGCAAAATTACTATCCCCTGACCACCAGGTAAGCAACCTTCTTGAAGCTCCCAGCAGCAACAATAGCATAAGTCATATGAACAACTAAGGCAGCTTCTGTGAAAATCAATGATAGAGGTTCTGCAATTGTCACTGCTACAAAACAATTCACAAATTAGATTTTTGAAGGCTTATGTAATCACATGCAGAGCCTCTTATTTATGAAGGGCAAATAAGAACAGTAGGCAATCTTCGATTTTCTAAATTGGCCAATATTTCAATAGCTAGGTTCGTATGATATCGGCCAAGATCTTGAAATATCTTAGATCTCTCGATTTTTTTTTTTAAGTACAATGGCAGCTCACATACAATGGGTATGAATGCGGCCAACAAAATCAAAAAACAATATCTCACTATAAAGCTTCAGCAAGAATTCTTGATTTTTCCATATAAAGCCCTCGGAGTGGTAGGCAGCAAATGACATAACCCAGTCAGCCACGCCATTCGCCTCTCTGTAGACATGCGTGGCCGTGAAGGAGCCACACTCCTTTGGTAGTCTGCAAATGTCAATCTTTCGAATTTTCCGAACTTTTCATTTTGACCGAGATAAACCATAATCTCAGTTCAGACCAGCGCTGACCACCCAACGAGATGGCTAAGATCTCTGGTTTTAAAGAACCTTGATGAGGGAAAAAACTTTACCAGCATATACATTCACACTTCTGACATCTAGCTCTTTTTAACTTTATCTCAGTTGATGCCAAACCTGGTTAGGAGAAAAATGCAGCAGCAGAGGAGAAAGAACAGATGGAAAAGAACAAAGGGACAGGTATACGACTTGAAGTTCAATTTTTGTCAGTTATCACTCGAATCTTGGCCTCGATTTCCTTTTCTGCCATCTGTTCTTGTCGTAGTTCTTTCCAATAGCTTGTTGCTGTCATGGCTTTTTATATTACTTTACTGAGAGCACAACTTATGGTGTAGTCATTCTAAACTAACCACTATAGGACCATCCATGACTTGACCTGTCATTATTCCTAATAAACCTAATTTATGACTGGTTTTATCCGGTTAAAACTAATCATAGTCCAAACCATCATCCACCGTATTATTAATCACTGCTGCTCCCCTGACCTTGGCTGGAACTATGAAGCAAATTAACGCATGTTTTCTCTTTCTATTTTAACCTATTTAACTCAATTGAATGAATGCCCCAATCAGCCTGACCAACCATCGTAAATCGCCCTAAATAGATCGAGAAACTAGCCGTTTCTACCAAACTATTTTAGCTAGGTTCTATAGTTCATTTCTTGTAATAATTCACAAATTACCGAGAAAGGACCTATTTACATGGATCATCAAACAGTTTGATGGATATATGATCCGCTTCCATGAAATTATTATATTGTTTCATTATAATAAAGATGGATGGTGCTTGCAATAAAAGAAAACTCCATTCATTTCCTTTTTTTCCAACCTCCCTCGCCAGAAAAAAAACCCCATACTAGCGTGTACCATGTGTGGCGCGAGCTGCGAGCCCATGCTGTCGTACTCGAGGACGATTCAGCTACACTTATTGGTTGGATTCAGCAGGATGTGAAGAGGATGGGCAAGCACCACCCGCTGCTAAGAAATATCTAGGCTATAATCAGTGGCGGGATGGCCTTACAGGCAGAGCACCTCATCCTGAGGCCAACAGGGCAGCATATTAGATAGCCTCATATGTGGTTAACTAACCATTCTGGATAGATCCTGTGGCTAGAGGAGAGGAAATTACTCGGGGCACATTAGAACTTGTTATTTTTTTGATTTTTTTTTTCCAATTTGTATGAGACATCTGTCTCAGCAAAAAAAAAAAAAAAAAAAAAAAAAAAAAAAAACACCTCCATACCATCGCCACTGTGAGGATGAGTCAGAGCTCCCCGTAGACCCCTTCCCACTGCCACATGTTGGTTGACCATGCATCATCCTCGACCTCCATTATTACAGCTATTCATGGTCATCCTCCCCCATAGCAAAGGTAAGAGGGGCGCCAAGCCAAGGGACATGGACATGGGCGCTCTGATCACCAGCCATCGCACGATGGTTGCCGCACCTAGGGCCCAAATTTGGTACAAGTTAGAGGAAGGGGCTCGGGCCAAGGCCCTCTTCGCCTCCCTCTATTTGAATCCCCTGTCGACTATGACGTCGGTGCATCGTCGCCCTCACCTCAGCCCCCTCCGCCTAACCCATCTTCGGAGATGAAGTCCATTCCCTGCTGCCCTTTGCTGCCTCTTGCCCTCGCCATCTCCTTTTTTTTTTTTTTTTCCTTCCCTTGGCAACCACTAAATAGGGGATATGGAGCCCCCGCAGGCGGACTGCTCCACGGATGGTAATGTATGTTGCAGCCTGTCAGCTCGAATCCCCAAATAACCCATCATTTCAAGTTTGACTGAAATAATGGGGCCATTTAACCCATTTTAACTTATTTAATAATTAAGTTGGTCCATAGCCCGAAGATTCAAAATTTATCTAACTCATATAAAATATGCATAACCTATTTCTATCCTATTTATCCTAACCAACTTGACCGATTTAATTTGTTTAAATCCATATAATCCATAAAAAAAACCTACTTGAACTATTTAATCCATTTAACTTAATTTGCCTTATTTAATAAATGGCTTATGTAAGCCAAGTCAGATTATCTATTTAATAAATAGACCCGATATAAAGTTGAATTTGATCCATTTAATAAACAAGTTGGATTCGAGCTGACAATTTTTTCATTCAACTTGCATTCAACCCGATCCATATCTGATTTGACTTGATCCGATTGCCACCCCAATATGTTGAGCTTCAAATTGCCCTTAAGGGTTCATTTAGTTGGGGTATGCCAAAGTAATTTGATGATTTTCGAAAATTATTTATCTACAAAAATAATTGCGAAGAAATAAATTTTCTCATATTTGATAGGTGGAAATATAGTTTGGAAAAACGATATAGAAAAAATATTACAATATTTGGTTGTAGGTAATCTTATACGAGAATATTGCCAAATTTTCAACAATGCATTTAAATAAATAATTCAAGTAATAACATTTTTTTTTCAGTCGCCATCTATGACTAGCTTACATAAACGCCGACAATATCAACTATTTCGAATATTCAAACATATTTACGTAAATTAATAAATATTTTTAAAATTAATAAATTCTATTAAAAATATATATTTTTATTATAAATGAAGTTTAATATGTTTTGGTATATAAATAAATATATTAATTATTAATAAATCCTGTGTTATATTTATTGATATTTAATAAATATTTGTTAATTATCAATAATTAATATTTACTAATAATTATATTAATGCATTAAATATATTATTATCTATAAATATTATTAATCAATATGTTAATATATTTATAATATTAGTATAATATATATAATTAATATTAATTATATTAATGTAATTAATATAATATTAATATAATATAAGAGAGGAAATTTTTGTTAATAAATGATCTTTTTAGATTATCCCAACTCGATGATCCGACATGGGAGGGGTGATATTTGTTTTACCTTCATTTTGAAAAAAAATAGATATAAAATATATCATTTATTTTACTATTTTTCTCGTTTGCTTTTTATGCCAAATATGATAATCTAATACAAGATTTATTTTTTTATACCAGATTATCTTCAATAAACGATCCATCATTTTTTTTCTTGCCACCGCATTGAAAAATTTCTCGAGTGTGAAAAAGAGGTTTCCCGTCTCCCAAAATTATCTTTTATTAAAAAATAAAATTAAAATGTAAACTCCTGAAGATCAGGGTGTATTTTCTAATACTAAATTTATTTTAAATAACATTGATCAAAAGAATCTCTGCCATCCATCAAACTATCCCTTCTCTCCAAGAAACCCACGTCCACGCGAGATCAAAGACCATTACCTGCGCCATCGCCTACGACGGAATAGCGAACAAAACCCCCATTCCGCTGGGCTTTCGTGCGCAAGGGTTCTGTTCTCCTCCCTTTCTCCTCTCACGGATAACCCGGTTTCTCCCCCTCGCCAGTAGTCCTTTCTCGCCGATCGCTCGACTCACAGAGTCGTTAACCATAGATCGATGGGAGACTCTCAATACTCCTTCTCGCTAACCACATTCAGGTACTCACCGTTCCTTCCACCCCTTTCCATTCCTTCTCCCGAACCCTCGAATCCCCAGATCCTAACTCCTGTTTCTTGATTCAGCCCTTCGGGGAAGCTGGTGCAGATCGAGCACGCTCTGACGGCCGTCGGATCCGGCCAAACGTCTCTTGGAATCAAGGGTAATCTGCACCTCCTTGGATGAATTCGCCCCCTTGCTTTGACCACACCAATTGGCGTAGATCGGTTCTTGCTCGGTTGTTCTTCTTATTTTTATTGTCTTTTGATATAAAAATAGCTTTTTCCAACGTTTTTTTTGCCCCTTTCTGTCTGATAGTTTATATTAAAGTGAACATGAGTTGCTTGTTTTTGGGCGTCGAGGGTTGGTAAGTTTCTCACCCACGAAACTCCATTTTTAGCCTTATTTTGGGTTCTATGTAGCGTGCCAACTACTGAACTAGGGTTCGTTCTGACTTAGTTTTTTCTATTTGAGCTATGAAAATCTCTCTCTCTCTCTCTCTCTCTCTCTCTCTCTCTCTCTCTCTCTCTCTGTGTGTGTGTGTGTGTGTGTGTGTGTGTGTGTGTGAATTCCGACCTGAATTTCATAGCCTATTTGCAATAATTTACTACTAGCAGTGCTTGACATGCTTGTAGAATCATGATAGGAGCAATATAATTATCTTAGTTAAAAATCATCGCAATTATGACGTGCTCAAATATTCCAACTTTTGATGAAGATTTATCGTATTCTTGTTTAATATATTGCTATCTAGATTGTAGCCTCCTAATCTCTTCTTTGCTGACTTTATCTTCATGTGGATATATGCCATGACAGAGCGTGAAAATTTTGATAGCAGATATCATTACTTATCCACAATTTTTTTTTCTTGTTGATGCTTCTTGTTTTCCTAAATCAATCTTTTTTTCCCCTAAAAATCTATTTCTTTATTTACCAGATAAGTTCTTAATTCTTTATCTCAACGCGATAAACCCGATGCCTGTCCAGGACCCGACAACATCTGAGATAATTTGAAAGTTAGACTGAAGGGTCATGTTATTTCCTGTTGATTGTTTTCTGAACACGACATGTCGTGCCATTAACATTAATTATTCTTCTTATGCTGTCATTTGAGGGGCTTAGAGACTGGTGCAGCAATAACTATCAATAGTTCTAGTTGGACCTTTCCTTCCCAAAGATGGCTGAACAGTTATGAGTCTTTGATGTAAAGCAACTTTGAGTTTCGCTAGTTCCACAAGAAGTAGGGTTAGATTATTTTATTATACTTGATGGAAGTGATGTTGCGTATATATTTAGATGTTAAATTGATTGAGATGATGCAGTGGTGGAATCCTAGTGACTGGTCAAAGTTAAAAGTTAACTAGTTGTTAAGCATCATTTGTGCAATTCCTTATGTTTTCTTCACAAGTCTGTTATCTTTGATTTTCTTATACACCATATCTAAAGCTTTCATATTTGTATTGGTGGTGATTGCAGCTGCCAATGGAGTTGTTATTGCAACTGAGAAGAAATTGCCTTCCATCTTAGTGGATGAGACATCTGTAAGCACACATCACTTCCACCTCTGGAAATACCTGTGTTGTCCTCATGTGATTGTGGCAAAGTTAACTTCATTTGATATTTTCTCCCTGTCCCGAGCTGTTTTACCCTAGATATTTTTAACCTTTCTTTATTGGGAAGACAGTATTTTTCATGTTTAAACATGTTTATTATTTTTATGCATCCTTTTGGTTTGTATCATTTGCTAACTTCTTTATAAAGAAAGTAAAAAGTAAAAACTGAAACGCAATGGATTCACTTTGCTTGATTGCGTATTGCTTAGTGTGCTTGCATCATGATTTTTAATTTTGGACCTCATCATGAAGAGTCATTTTATGGCTGCCTGCAAATTTAAGTTCCTATAACCGGGGAACCCCCCTTGGACTTTTACATGTCTTACTAATGAGCCTTAAGGCGTTTGAGCGGGCTAGCCTGAAGATGTACATGACTCCTTGGAGCATCCCTTAGGGGTCTGTGTTAGCGAGACCAAGATACCTCAGTATCCTGAGTCTTTGCTATTGCTCCCTCTTGTATGGCACGTTCCTCTCAAAGGACACCCTTATGTTCTTAACACCCTCTTCTATGACATCTATAAGAGTCAAATGCTCACCAGTTGGTGAAGGTAATGCTTGCTGCCTGTACTTTGGCCAACCTCAAGAGCTGTTTGGGCAGTTTGAAAGTTTAAGGACTCTAATTAGTCTGAGGATGTTTAGCTTCCCATTGAAATGGTTGGTTGGCTCTAGGATTGTCACCTTTGAATTTTGCTGCATGCAAGTCAACGCATGCTTTTTTGTAGATCCAAGAGGCACATGATTTCGATACTTCTACTACATTCAATTTCCTTTCTGAAATTTTCTTGTCTAAATGATAATGACTGGAAGTAGTAATACAGATGTCAACGTATTTTTTTCCTTTTGAGTTTGTCAAGTAATGCTTGATGAATTAATATGGATAATCTAGTTATATGGGTTCTACTATGTTCAGTTGAAGTCCTGTTTTACACTTCCTTTCAGAATTGAATATTTTGTTGACTAATGAAGGATATGCTTCGAAGCTTTTTCTTTTCGTTGAGATAAGTCTCCTCACGTCTGCTTACATTGTAATATTTGATCAGCTTCTGATTACAACGTCTGGCTCTTTTCCTTGTCTTTATTTTCTTTCTAGCATTCACATTTCCTTGTGGAGTTGCAGTTAACCTTCAGCTTTATCAATAAGTTCTGGGCACTTATCCAATCTTAAGTCTCTGTGTTTGCTTTTTCTTTGGAACATGGAAGCTTGATTTTAAACTTATTTAACTGTAGGTGCAAAAGATTCAGCTGATGACAACAAACATTGGAGTTGTTTACAGGTGTTATGTGCCACTTACTATGTTCATTCCTTTATTTATTTAAGTTGCTTATATTGTGTTTATGATATTAAATATTATGTGACCTCCAAACTAATTTTGAACTTTGATTCTATACATGACGTTATCATGGGACTTCTAATATGATAACTGTTTATAGACTCCTTTAGCATGCTTCCAGATATATAGTCATTATCTCCCATGGCGATAGTTGTAGTAATTGTGAATTTTATAAACAATAAAAGCTGTTGAATCGATAAATGTTTGTGAGAAAAGTGCATGTCAGAAACTTTGTTAGTGGTTTTGCCTTCTAAATTGTCCATCACTGGCATTACAGAAGCCTAGTACAGTGAATGCAAACTAGCGCATTGGTGTGATTCCCTGATGAAATTCTTATGATTAGGTTAATTTGACACCTGCAGAATGCTGACATCTCTTCCCTTGACATTTGAAATGGGGGATTCCTTGATCGCCTTTCTAATATGCTATTGCTCATAATTTGCTATTGCTAAGTATTTGCCAGCTTTTTTCAGAATCACCTTTTCTATTAGATGCCGTCATTAATTTTATTTTCTTCTCTCAATTGTTTGTCTATTTATATGCAGTGGAATGGGCCCAGATTCCCGCGTTCTTGTGAGAAAAAGCAGAAAACAAGCACAACAGTATTACCGACTATATAAGGTCTGGTCAGCTGAAATGTTTTCTATTTACCTAGTAGCAAGATTTGTCTAACTACTTCCATTATTGTTTTTTCTTCCTCCCATTCATGAACATTCTGCATTTTTTTTTGCGTTACACATAGTAGTAGCATAGTTATTACTAAATCCCCCCAAAGCATATTTTTTATATGCTGCTTACCAGAAAAACAAAAAATGCACATATTATATGTTTTTATACAACTCATTTGAGAAATAGTTTCCCTGAACACAGTCCTTATTTCAATTTACACTTTGGAAAACAAATAAATTGAAGGCAATCAGTTAGCGTAGACTTGTGCATCATTTTGCTTGCTGTCTGATGAAAAAAAGTACAAGTTTTTTAATGGACACATGATAGTGAGGACCTGTTTGTACAAAGTTTCTTTGCTTAATTGTCGTTTCTGGACTTTTGTTCTATAATAATGCCAATAATTCTGCATTTGTCTTTGCTTCATATTGTTTTATCATTCTTTCTGATGGTTACTGTGAATTCATGATCTCAGGAGCCTATACCAGTTACCCAACTTGTTAGGGAAACTGCAGCTGTTATGCAGGAGTTCACTCAATCTGGGTATGTTATTTTTTGAGTTGCTTTGTTAAAGGATACACATCAGAATTACCAATTGTTAGCAAATGAAAAAGCCTATTTATTTGTCAAAGATGAATTTTTTCCATACATATATATTATAATTAAGTTATGGACGATATCTCCTCCTTTGCTGGCAATGACATATGAATCAACTGTTAACCAAAAATTTCAAATTTTAAAGCCGCACCAGAACTGCTTATTTGCCTCTTCTTTATCGCCTTAATTTTTAATTAGTCTATACTTATTAGTTCTCTGTGGCGCAATCTCTTTTTTTTGGTCATACTACCTCTGTCAAAAATGCTACAAGATTCACTATATGTGGTAATTGAATAATTCCTCTTTCTTCTGATTTGCCAATGTCGTATGTCAAACCTTCAACCAGGTCAATTGAACTGGTTGACTTGCTATTTGAAAATGCATGAAAGCAAAGTTAAACTTCAGTTAAGTTTTGCTTTTAGATGTTGACTTATTATTTGAAAATGAATGAAAGCAAAGTTGAACTTCAGTTAACTTTTGCTTTTAGATGTAGTTTCCTCTTTCCATGTTGATTAGATTCCCTTCAAGACTTTGGTAACCTTCATCGGCTTCCTCATGATTCTGAAGCTTATTTTGCATAGCATTTGTATCCATACTTGTTGACTGCCTTTTAGGTATCATGGCTGGTCTCTCTTTTATCTATAATTTGCCATAACTAGTGTTGCATGGACGCGGGCATGAGAATCGGATTCGGGCACGTGTCCCAATGTCGTACTTGGCAAGAGGAGAAAAAAGAGATGCAAGGATATGCAGAAAAATAATTTTAACTAGTATATATATTTATGCATATAGTTACATACATACATATGCATACATATGCATATATACGTACATATATACGTATACATACACACATGCATGCATACATATATATATATATATATATATAGAGTATCATATAGAAGAAATATCAAAAACATTAGTTGTTAAAAATTCCATTAGCTTAAGGATCTTAGACAATTACAGTTTACAAAATTATTTTAATAATTGCATTCTTAACTAATCTTTGAATGCTCACTTTGAACATCATTATAGCGGATCGAACTTATTGTTGGAGGAATTAACTCCACCAATTTTCACAAACTGTAATTAATAAATATTAACAAGAATCCAAGTATCTGACACATATCCAACTCGGATATGTATCTGGCACGGATTCTAGGAGCTGGAGGTCAGTATCCAGGTAACACAGGATATAACCAGGAATCTATAAATGACCGCTGTCAGGTTGAGATCCAATGGTCTATGCTCTCAAACTCGGATGAACCATGGAAAATTCATATAGCCATTGCCACTTGTATGGATAAGTATTTCATGTATGTAACAAAACCAAACTTCCCTTACCAAAGTTTCAAATGGGTATGTTATGTCTCACCTCCAACTTTAGGTGCACAATCAGATATGCCAGCTTGACACTCTGCTTGTCTGGTTATTGCAAAGAAAGCCTTATGATAATTCTTATAATTCATGCTTTCTTTTCTTTCCCCTTTCTTTAACCCCTGCAGTGGTGTAAGGCCATTTGGAGTTTCTTTGCTGGTTGCTGGATATGATGACAATGGTCCACAGCTGTATCAGGTATTTTGGCATCTTACCTTCTTTTTTTTTTCGCCCTTTTACTGGTTTCATCATCAGTAGAGGATTCTGAGTTTAGTGCATGATATTCCTAATAATTTCTTTCAGGCACATTCCCTGTTGTTAGGAGCTGTCAATGTAACTTATTTTTTTCATATAATAATGTATATGTACATCTTAAATTGATGATTTTTTGCATGAATTGATCTTAATCTGCATCTGGTTCTTTTTTAATAGGTACAGGCAAGTCTTGTAGCTTCTTGCAATCTTTTTTTTTACTCACCTTCTTATGTCTACTGTCATTAACATGATGTGACAATTCAAATCTTATACTTCTTATTTCTTTGAACCTTGTTTTCTAGGTTGACCCATCAGGTTCTTATTTTGCTTGGAAAGCATCTGCGATGGGGAAAAATGTTTCCAATGCAAAGACATTTCTTGAAAAGAGGTACCCAGTGCTGGCTGATGTCATCCATAATCCCCCTTAGAGCTATCAGACAACCTCCATCGCCACTTTCTTAAAAAACCTTAATTCATCTCTGAAATTCTATGTTTGTTGCCATGCTTTTTGCTTGCTGGAGGAATATCTGCTGTTGCAAGCATCAGCTTTTATTGCTTCATCACAAGTTGAAACCTTTCTTCTGATTGTAGGTATACTGATGACATGGAGCTTGATGATGCTGTCCATACTGCCATTTTGACTCTTAAAGAAGGGTATTTTCATATGCTTCATTTGAAACATTTTTCATTCATCGTATACCTAGTTCTTCTGTGATGCTAATGCATTATGTTGCAAAATGTGTAGGTTTGAAGGTCAAATTTCAAGCAAGAACATTGAAATTGGAATTATTGGTGCTGACCGTAAATTCAGGTATGCTCATTCAATTTCTGTTCGGCAAATGGTTGAGCAAGTGTTTCAATGTTTTAAGTGATGTTATCAGTTTATCGTGTCTAACGCATAGAATTGCACTGTTTGCATGTTTAACTAAGTAAAATGGGTTAACCTTAGTTTTTGCATCAGTTGGCATAGATGTACTGGTTAGGCTACATCAATTTGATTGAGCGCTAGTAGAGTTATGGAAAAGTTAGGTGGTACCATGAAGCGCTTGCTTGTGTGATATTACCTCTTGCCCCTACGAGATGGGGGTTTGATACTAATTGTGCTTGCTACGGCCCCTATGGGATGGGGTCTGCGTAGAAAGTGGGGATTTAGCCCCTCCAGGTCTCAAAAAAGAAGAAGAAGAAGAAGGAAAAGGAGGAAGAAAAAAAAAAGAAAAGTTTTGGCAATTGTAATGCTATTACATATGCCTCCATATCCTATTCTACTGTCTGAACTTACCTGTAAAATTCCTGTTATAAACAAGAAGTCACTGAATGCTGTAGCGCTTGTGCATTTGAAATTCATCAAGCCTTTGCCAAAGCTATGTTTGGATGCTGAAAGAGCAAGGAAAAGTTATAAATTAGGTGGAGTGTGCCATGATTGGCTGATTCTCACTCAGTTGCATTCTCAGTTCATCAGTTAGCAACAAACATAACATAAATAAATTTAGTAAGAGAAACGAATCTTAACGGTAATATTATGAATAGCTGCAAATTGATAAAAGTTGTGATTGATGTATGGGGAGGCAGTAATCATCTGGATTATGGGTAGTCATACCTTGCTGCATGCAAAAGGAATGGTCATGAGTTCAGGGTGGTAGCTTATAATCGGTGTCATACTCATTAAATTTCATTTTATGTTGCAGAGTACTTACTCCAGCTGAGATTGATGATTACCTGGCTGAAGTGGAGTAATTTTATCAAATCCTGTATCCAGCTGAGGATATTGAATTTGTTTTAATGCGTACAATTTTTTTAAACATTCAAGTTTGCTACTCCAGGTTTCATCTATTTTGCTCCAAATTTCTCAAGCTGTAATGGTTTCTTTACTTGATACTGCACAACTGAAGTTATAACCTGCAAAATGACTTGCCTAAAATATCTATTGAAATGCTTACCCATGCTGGGCGTGTGTTCAAATCAAGGGTTATCCGTCTCACAAGCTATATTTTTTCTGTTGTACCCATATAACAAGTGGAGCATATGTGAAGCACGTGTAGAGCATGTCATACTCTGAAAAAGGGGCGACCTTGCAACATCTAGCGATCAGCTTTTACTCTTAGAAAAAAAGAGAGAGAGTATTTGTGTGTTTCAAATCTATTATATCATCAAAATTTATTTTTGAAGTACGTGATGTTTTAGTCTTCTATAATCCCTTGTTATCTTGAGGATTTATTCAATGTCTTGACGACGACTGTAACAGAATGCTGACACGTGGGATGAGGTTCTTTTTGGCCCTTTTTTATCTATTCTTTCGTTTAGAAACAGGAAGGAGGCTGAGCTCGCCTCTCACCTCAAAATTTATTAAATAAAGGGTAGAAGTGGGAGAGACGGGAGAAGCAGAAAACAGGGAGGGTTAATGGGAGGTAGATGCTCTTTGGTGGAGAAAGAAAGAAGAATCCTGTCACCCTTCGACCAAGTTTGGTGGTAGGGTGTCTTCTTCTAGATGAATTAAGAGTACTTGAAGGATTCAATAAAGTTTTACTATTACGAGGCATTGCATTAAAGATGTTTTTCGGATTCTGTATTCCTGTATAAGCATTCAAGATTTGCTTGATGCATAATTAATATAGATTTAAACACGTATATGCATGAGTCCTCAGAAGGCCAAAAGGGGGATAAGATGGTGTTCAAGCATGTAGCGGTATTGATCAGAGTTGAGGCCATGTTTGAGAATGGGAGAGGATTTGGAATAGGGAAGGGATGGATGGAGGTCTCAAACCCTTAAGAAGAAGGGGGCGCATATGATTAAGATCTTAGAAGATAGGATTTGGATATATTGTTGAACTATAGTTCAACCATGGTTGAACCAATCACCCGTAATTCGAATCTTAGAATGGTTCAATTGGATTTGCTAGTTCAAAATATGGGTAAGAATTAATTTGAAGTTGTAATTATGATAAATGATTTGTGAATACAAAATTTCACCTAATATTAGCATATTCTTATGGACACAAATATTGGTTGTATCTCTTTAAGATATATACCCTTATGAGCATAATTATATCATATTTTGCCATCTAAAATATCTACTTATATATCTCTTAAATTATCCTTTTTTGTGATGATACCCGGTTGTTAGATTTTTTGACTAATGAAATAAAAGATTGCCATTTTAAGTATAAAAGAACACTATCACTCTTTCGCATTGATATCTTTAAAACTTTTTAAATTTAATTTATATTATTAACAGAATTTGTGGGTACCTAACTCTCGACTACATCACCAATGAGCCACTTCTTCTTGGTGAAGATAATGTACCATAGGGTGGTGCGATGACATGGTCATTGCTGATGATCCCAACGTGGTTGTTGAGACATAATTGGATATAGGTCATGTCAATTGCTAAGGTTGATGCCAATAGCCTTCCCTCCTTTACTGATAATATCAACCCTCTTATAGCATTCCGAATTTTTTTTAGAATAATTGTTGAAAAGAGATGGTAGGGATCATTTCTTCATGGTGATCTTTTTATGTTTTTTTTTTATTTTTTTATCCGCATGGTCTGAGGGCAGTGGCGGAAGATGGTACTTCACAGATGATAGAATTCGATAGAAGAATGATGGAAAGACTTCTCGGAGGTGGTTGGCAGGGAGAATAAATGGGGAGAGGTTTGGAGATTGCTGTGGAGAACATAGCTGAAGAAATACCACTGTAGTTGACGCGTATGAACATGCAAGTAACCTAGGAGTTATCGGAGAGAAATAAGAGTAGTCTGAAAAATGGAAGGGGTTGGGGTGGGGTTGTCATGCCTGGCTACTTGCATCGGATACTCGTTAATATATTATCGAGTGGATTCGTGATGTTGGGCAACAGGATGATAGCCATCCCTACTCAAGAACATTTAGAGTCTAATAATTAGTTGTAGCTCGTTGCAGATTGCTCATGTGTTTCAGAAGACGAACATGACAACAGAGTAGGTCGTCTTCTTTGCTGCTCACCATTTGAAAGAAATTTTACGAACATGAACTATTTTTATTCTCCTATCTCTATCTACTCTTTTTTTTTTTTTTTTTTTTTTTTTTTTTTTTTTTTTTTTTTTTTTTTTTTTTTTTTACGCTGAAGATAGTACTCACGCCACCTTACGTGAGCCACGGTGGTACAAAAACAAACACAAACACAAACAAAAACAAAAACAAAAAAAATTCTGATTGAGGATCAAGTGGTAATTTTACCAACACTATAAATAAAATCCTTCTTTTCCTCTCTATTTTCTCCCGCCGACTACAGTCGATTGAGAGGGGCCTGACGGAAGGCCAAGATGGGGAAAAAGAGCGAGAAGGAGGAGAACTCTCGGCCGGCGGATCCTGAGACGGAGGAGAAGAAGAGGCTGAGATCCCTCGCGTTCTCGAAGAAGCTCCTCCGCCGCGCTCCCTCGAAGCCCTCCGCCCCTCTGGAGCCCTCCAAGTCCGTCCTCAAGCTCCAGGGACGCGACGTCGTTAAGCGGGGTCAGCGGAAGAGCCGCTACCTATTC
Organism: Phoenix dactylifera; assembly: GCF_051530095.1. Classification (NCBI taxonomy): domain Eukaryota; kingdom Viridiplantae; phylum Streptophyta; class Magnoliopsida; order Arecales; family Arecaceae; genus Phoenix; species Phoenix dactylifera. The sequence goes on from NC_143205.1 coordinate 19,784,173, forward strand.
TCCTTCCCCGGCCTCCTGGCCCCCCTCTCGGGCGGCCGTGTCGGTGAGCTCGCCGACCTCGGCACCAAGAACCCCGTCCTCTACCTAGAGTTCCCCCAGGTCCGTCGATCGGTGCAATTTCTCCTCTATCCTGTTCTTGATTCCTAGGGTTTGTTTGATGTTCTAATTTTCTTGTTTTTCTTGGATCTGGGTGGGTTTTGTAGGGTCGGATGAAGTTGTTCGGCACGCATGTGTACCCAAAGAACAAGTATTTGACTCTCCAGCTCACGAAATCATCCAAGGGTGTGGTCTGCGAGGATGCATTCGACAGTTTGGTTAGTGTTTGATGCAATTCCTTTTCCTTTTCTTGGGTTTTCCTCTTTTTCCGTACTTGAAAAAAGATGTATGTATTTTATTCTTGAAGCATTGTGGGCGGAAATTAAATGCAGAATTTAGATCAGAAGTTGATTATAAATAGAAGAAGGACGAAATAATGTAGTAGAATTGCCAGTTAACTCAAGAAGGGTATTTCTAGGGTTATCTTATGAAACTAGAACTAACAGGAGCCTTGAAAATTTGTTCAAATTATTTAGGGACATATCCAGTGCCATTTTGATCTTTATTGCTGGATTCTCCTGTCACAATGCATCGTATACTTAACAAAGATGCTGAATTTATCCCATTTTCCTAGTCTTTCTTGGTTTGCCTTCAGTTCTTTTACTTGAAAAAGATGCTTTCATTTAATTCATGGAGCATCATAAATGGAAATTAGATGCTGAATATAGATCTGGAAGTGATTAATAATAAAAAAATGAAAAGAAAGAAAAGAGATAAACTAGTGTAGTTGGCAGATTAGTAGCTTGTGGATTTTGTGCTGTGAAGTTGTTGGGTTTTTACTGAAAAGGAAAGTTCTAGGGTTACCGTCTTACAGAGTTATTGAAACAGTTGTGACATTTTTCTCATGAACTCTTTAGGGACAATTTTGATATGTTGATCATCATTGCTTGACTCCCTTACTGCTTGAGTTTAACAATTGTTTCTTAAGCTAATGAATAAATTACCGAACAAATTAAGCACCGAGCCATGAAAAATAGGAACCTGATTATGGATTGAAAATAAAGGAGAGATATTATTATCTGGATTTTCCATATATATGGGGATAAGAATGCATCTTTATCAACTTTTGACTTCTTGGAGTTCCTTACTGAGTGTAATTATGAAAGCAACCATGTTGGAGGATCATTATACTCAGTCCACCACACTAAGCACGAAATTACATTACCATGAAGATATCCCTTTTTCATTTCTTTCATCCATCCTATATTGTCACCACCTTCTATATTTTGGCAGATTGTGTTTTCTGATGCTTGGTGGATTGGGCGAAAGGAGGAAAACCCAGAAGAACTCAAGCTTGAATTCCCTAAAAACCTCAGTGAGGTTCGTCTCATCTAATTATTTTATGACTTTTTTTAATTTATATTGATGGTATGAAGCTTTGCATTTACTTTTCAAGTTTTGAGATATCAGGGCAAACATGCTGCAGACTGTGACTTTAAAGGGGGAGCTGGTGCAACAGTTGAAGAGTTATCGGGAGGTAACAAACCTGGAAAGGATTACGTAGAACCACCTTCCCCTGACACTGATATGGAGGGTGACACGCCCGAGGATTCCCATTTCAAAACTGAAGAAAGCACAAAGAATCTGGCAGAAGCAACTCCAGTTCGACAATCAGCAAGAACTGCAGGAAAACAATTAAAGTAATGAATTCTGATTTGCATTTTATATATTACTGTGCTGGTGTTTACTTGATGAGGAGAACTTAATTTACTTTGTCAGCAGCTTTGCACCTTAAGTTCTTGACATCCACACAAAAAGTTATGGACGGTCAATAAGATTCTTTTTTTAACCATTATTATCGGCATTCCACAGAAGTAAATTGCTGTCATCTGCATTTACATGATATTATTGTTGCTGCTTGTATCATTGATAAAGTAGTCAGAATTTTTCCTACTATGGAAGGCTGCATATATGGTCCAACCTTTATACTCTGGTATTCTCTTTTCCATGAGCAAATTTTGCTTCTTGTATCATTCATGAGATGGCCTTGGATTATTGAGGACATAACTGGCTAATGTACTTGTTTTTTGACATTGTGAAAAATATAAACTTCTGACTGATGTGAATAATTTTCAGTAGCTTTACCAATATGTTTAGCTAGGAAGCTCAAATTGGGAATTTACACACACACCCTCTCTTTTGGTAAAAACAGTAAGATCCTAATTTCGGGGAGCCTGTTTAAGCACCTTAAATGTTGCTGATACCAAAGTATTGTTTAAATTAAAATGAAGAAGCTAGGCACTCCAAGATGATTCCATCTGTTAGAACTCTTTTTTTGTTATCATTATTATGTCAAGATATTGTGAACTTAATAAACACCTTTTTTCTGCCTTGTAGTTTTTGCTGATTAACATCAAGAAGACGGTGTTTCTTATTTTAGTTTCTATACAAGATTTTGGCTGCTGTACATGAACTATACTCGTTCCTTCTTCTTCTTCTTCTTAATAAATAAGAAGATGAAGTCAACAGCATATTATTCACTTCTATATGTGTATACTAGATAATTTTTTCAGGTGTTTGGTACCTTTCTTAGGCAATGAATCTTTTCCCTCTTTTCTGGTTCAGTTATGCAGAATCATCTTCTGGAGATGATCCCATTGCTAGTGATGCTGCAGTACGAGAAATGATGAGTGAGATGGTCAATACTGGTATCAACAATGCAACTAGAAGCTTCACAGTTGGAAATATCCATTTTGTATTGTCGATATTATTCTTTACCTTGTCTTTTCAGTATTGCATGGTTTTCTTAAATTCTTTGTTTCCATGTGTAAGTGCATTTAAAATGTCTGCTTTTCTATAGTCTAGTTGATAGCCTTAAGTTATAGCACAGAGTGAGGGGTATGTTCCAGCAACTTCTACGGTTCTTACTCCAGAGGATGGCTTTTTTGAAACAAAGATTGATTCAATGCAAAAAACAGAGGAGTCTTCTTCATCAATGAAAAGGCCGAAGAAAACTCTCTCGAATAAAAAGGGTCCCCTGGTTCAAGCTACTTTGTCTACTTTATTTGAGAAAGTAGATGATAAGGTAAGTAGTGCCAGCTCCAGGAGAATTACTGATTTGTATTTTTCTTCATTCTCTCAAGTTTTTCTAATAGATTTTTGTTTGTTTCTATTGCATCTGCAGGTACATATTATTTGTCATGCCTTTAGCATTCCAGGAATATCTGGACTGCTATTTGTACTAAAATGGTTGCAATGATATCTGTATGCACAATATGCGGCTGGCATTTCTGAACGTTAGAATTATCAACCATCCTCTAGCTTCCTTTGCTTGTTATATGTGTTAAATTAGCATTCAATTGGCAATTTTGAGCTCATGGTTGAGGCGCTGTGTATTGACTAATGCAAAGGCAGCTGTCCCTTGTTCCAAAAGATTCACTTCTGCATATTTTATTTTGTATCGACTAATCCAACCATGTTGACTTGTCATCAGAAGTTAGGTAAAAATTGTACAGTTATAGTGTAGCTTCCATGCAAACAAAAGTTCATGAGCATGGGAGCCTGAAAGTTTTGCTTGTGCAGTGCATGTGCTAGCTTATAGAGTTCATTGATTTGATATTTGTACCATATGGTCCCAAATTCATGCACCTTTTATCTTTTTTGTGTATCCCTATATTGCGGCATGGAGATGTCTTGTTCAAGATTTTTAGTCATAACTTTGAAAATGATTTATATTGGACATGTCTGAAAATCAAGATATCAAACTCCTAGTCCTCTCAACCTAAGACTTTTTATTTTGCAATACTGTGTGGGTTAAATTACATGTATGGTCTAATGATGACTATATGCAGACTGTATTATTTGTTTATGCATAGACTCAGAGAACTATTTATCAGGAACATATCCTGTATTCATATTATATTTATATTATATAGCTATTTCAAAATATTATATAATTATATTCCCCTTGATATGGTACATTCATCCAAAGCTTGCTTTCTTAGGTAGTACTAGAGAATGAGATTGGTTCTCCATGTTGCCTCAATTCTTTGTTCTAGAAACTATCGAGTGCCAACACTTTTGGGAACTTTGGCATAACACAACATTACACTCCTGGGCTCCCAGAAATTGTGTCTTGCTTGAGTGAGCCTATTTCAATGCTTAACTTTCTTTTCTCCCATCAGACCACAATCTGATGCAAGTGATCAAGCTTAAACTTTTTTAACCATTTCAACAATAAAAGAATATGCAAAAGCATTTGGTCATATGTTTGAAGTGTCAAGACTTTTTTCCTTTTCCTTTCTTTTCATTCTCCTTTTGATATAACATGATATGGAATGGAAATTTAAACAACTACCACTAACTAGTCAACTAGTATGATATTAAGCAATGTTGATCTGAATTTATGTTCAAATGTGGGCATGTACATAGTCACATGCATTTGGACAGGATAAATGGTAATAGAGAAAAGAAAGATTTGGACTTCAAAAACTTAGGGACACTCGGACAAATTGGTAATCATGCACAGAATCTTTGTAAACTTGTTTGGCTTCCTAGTCTTCTATCCACAGTGAATGTTACATTTACTCTCTTATGACTATATTGCAACTGGTCTGCCATCTTGAGGGCCAACAATCTGGTTTCTTATGCATGGGCAAGTATATTGTGATTGCTTTGCCACTGCATTCGCTGTTTATATTAAAATGCTTCATTAATGTTCTATCTCTGGCATATGAAGCAGCTCTTAGGCTTTTTCACAAGGATGACTCTACTGAGTTTCAGCATCTACCAAGCAAATTTGCCATCTGTAATTAATTATGATTTTGATGTACACGACACATTTTAATTATAGGTGATAGTACTGACTGCATATGGTCATTGTGCATGTCCATATGCTGTACCCATGTTTTATATGACCTTGTCATATTTTGACCAGATATTTCAGCATCCATATGTTTCATCGCTTTGCATTATCATTTCTTGAGTTGTCTAGTTAATCTTTCTTTTTGAAGATTTCTTCTGAAATGATACTGGAACATGTATGATGTAGCATACTCAGTTCTGTTAATCACTGTACATATATATATGTGCATACAAACTCAGTTGTATATTTTAAAATTCATTCCTATTTAGTTTTACTGTTTTCAATAAACAATTACTTAGGCCATTCGAGTGAATGTTCTGCCTTGTCATTTTGGTATCATGTATCTTATCTTGCATTTTTGGGTCAAAAATTTTCTTTCTTTCTTTTTTATTTCAGTTATATGATATGATATAAAGCCTGCTGTTTTGTTTTTCGTGCTCTAATTTTATGCCTGATCTTTTTATGCGGCATTTGCATTTTCCAGAAATCTAAGCGCAAAGCAGAGGACTCTGCTGGACCTGAAGGTTTATTTTCCTGATTGGGTTTCTACTTTTTTCCTACACCATAGGCTTGAATCTTCATTTTGCTCAACGAAATGCAAGTGCACTTGTTCTCAAGTTAATTTCATGACTAATTCTGCTATCCAGGTCCTACTGGTAAGAGGCAACGGAAGCAAATAACTGAAGAAGTGCAGGTAAGGATCTTAAAATCGGCATGACTATGTTCCGTTAATGGCCAAGGTTGATACTGTGGCCCACAATCCATCTTGACGGCTAGGTACAACACATTTATATGGAATTTTGTTTGTATTGTAGGTGAAGCAATCTGGTAAGAAACCGGCACGGTCTGGCGGAAAAAAAAGTGGTCAGTATTTGTTCTGATAATATAACGGTCATGCTCATTAATCAAAGTTTTTATAAGTTGCAAGCTGAATCGTAATTCATTTGCTCGACTAGTTGTTTAGCATAAGTTATACATTTCAGTTTCTAGGATGGTAATGACATAATATATGCTTTTTTCGACTTCTCTTTTTCATTTTGGGGAAAGTAAATGCCGTAATTTTTGAAAGGGTTAAGTTGCAAAATCACATTAGATTAGAGATAATTGTCTGGTGCTCTTCATTCTAGGCACTCCAGCAAGTTGAACTTATGTAACTGTCTGATTATGAAAAATGCAGGGACTGGGACTGTGAGAAAGCAGAAGAAGTCTGAGGTACTATTGAAGACAAACGAATTTTAATGAACCAATGTTTGTTGATCCATCTCGAACGATGTTCATCTTCTCTCATATGTGAAATTGCTTTATGATTACTGTTGCTATTTTCCCTTTTTTTCATAAAAAGTATGCTGTTAAGTTATCACAGTTTTGTATTTTCATGTGGGATTGAAAATAAAAATCAATAAAAATTTCTGTTCTTTCAGTTGTTTCTGTTCAAATTTCCAAATAATGTTTTTTTCATGAGCAGTGCAATGCAAGAATAATTATGAAAATGAAGTGACTTCATATTGGAAGGCACATACTCAAGGTTCTTTTTACGTGTGGAGACATAAGTATTTTAATATGTTGATTGTTTAGAATAGTGTGATCATATCATTGACAGAAACCTTGCTGTCAAACTTTATACTATGCAAATTTTTTTGTTTGGTAAATTGAATTGAATTATATGTATGGAAAGCAAATTGCATGCACCAAGTAATTTCCCGTGAATATTTTGTTCGAAAGAAATATTACCCAGGGATTCATGTTGAAGTACCCATCCTATTATTAGTAATATTAGACCTTAAGCAGCTCAGACCACATTTTCAGTACAGGTGGGACCTTTCTTTTAATTCCTTCCAAACCATTCTTATTCTGTGCGGTGGATCATCAGTGACTTTTGAACAAGTGACATGTTTACAAATATGGGGCAGATTTCAGTTCTTTTTCTTCCTTGTCTATTGCACATCTGCAGTATTTGAAAATGCCAGTTAGTATGCTGATTCTAAAGATGCAATATTCCCGATTTCTTTCTCTTAAAGTTACAAAATGCGCGTGCCTCAGTCGTAAGGCTCCCTGAATACACCAAGTATACATGGTGAAACAACAGATCAGAAATTTCAATTTATTCTATAAGATGATGTTAAGGGTTTATAACAAATGACTCTGCATATTCATTGGTATCTGCATGAAAACCCAACTCTAACATGAAGGTAGAAGTTTATGTCAAACACTTTGGATGGATCTGTTTCAGTCAGAAACTCAGTTACACCACAACAAGCAAGATAATTTGCTTGTCGCTGCTGTCTCATTCTTTTTTTATCTATTTTTTCATTTGTTGAATTTGAATAAACTTATTTTAAATCTTATCTATTCCTAACACTGTTGATTCTATAATAGGTACAAGATGATGAGATAGAAGAAATCTCCAGTGAATCCCAGGTTTGACATTACTAAACTTCTTTCCCTTTTTTTTATTCTTTTTGTTAATTTCAGCATGTACATGTGCTGTGCTTCTCCTTCGTATCTGCATGCTGCAATCATATATAGAATTATAACCTTATTTCACCATGCATATTATGTTAGTGCTCATTTCATTTATCCACAGGGTCTATTTTTCATATAAATGGTAAATTTTCCATCAACTGATGTTAAGAACTAAAGTTCATTGTGTCTTCTAAAATTGATTTCAACTCCTTTGGTCCGAAACAATTCTGTTGAATTAGTAGATGACATTAATCTGTAAGACCAATGCCATTGTTTCAATTCCTCTCTACTTCTCAAGCAGTCGAAAGTTTATCTACAAATAACAGTTTTCAATTCCTCCCTTCACCCTTTGGAGTTCAGTGCATGCCATTATAGTAAATTTCTTTAACTGACCATCCAGCTGAATAGTTTATTTTGCTCTTTATCTGCAACATACTCCTTTCTTCTTTGGATTCCATGACACTGATATTCTGCAAAGCAAACAGAACCTATTATTACAGTTACATCATCATCGGATAAAAGTTAAAACAGAACAAGTCAGATCACGTTTAAATTCTGAAATGAGCACTCTTCTGCCTGAGTCTCCTACATTCTAGTTTGTGAAAGAAGATTATCTGGTTATTGACTATTAGTGTAAGAGTTCCTTAAGGTTTTTTTTAACCTCTTCATAAAACTGTTACTAAATGCTCCAATGTCTAGTTCCCCGACCTGGCTATGGGGACTTAATCTAAAAATCCAGAGGCTGCCACTTACCTCATTCATGTACCTGTTAGTGACCTCATTTATAGCTTAAAAAAGAGAGAGTAAATCTGCGATGTTACTAAAAGAGTAACTACCTAGGATATGATATTGAACATTTTAACTATTGATATTAAACTATCTTCCTCACTAGACAATGTTGGCAAATCCCAGTCACTTCTGGAAGTTATGGATTTGTTCTGCATGCTTGGAATCTAAATACCAACAGCATGCCCAACCATTTGTTCATGGATACCTTGCACTTCACCCAACATTATCAGGCTTGCTTCTTCAAGGATATTTCAAACAAATAGTCTATGCACATGCCCACTCTTTATGGTCAAGGCCATCTTCTGTTCCTTGGTTTTGTCTAGGTTGTTCTTATGTTTTGTGCTGTGCCATGTACTTGTGCATTATTATGAGTTGCCCTCTCCAACTCTGGCAATTTGTTGTTTCAGGATGACAGTGATGAAGACTGGGCCTTGTGATGCAATCAGCTGGAGATGGAAGAATACTGATACCTCTACTCAAGGTGCCACACTATCATTGATCGTGTACTAATATGGGGCATAGCTGAAGTAGTCGATCAGGAGAGAGAGTATCATCATTTACTGCTCAATCTGTTCTCGCATGCCTTCATGACTCGGTTAAGTTTTTTCCCCCCTTCTGTTCAATTCTCCATTTTGGCAATCTTTCATGTGAAATCTTTTCGCTGAATGTGCGGGTTAGCCTTGAAGCCCAGAAACCTGAAGAAGATCTATGTTAGAGAGCATTTAACATCAACAAAAAAGTTGAGCAGGATCCCATGCATTATGACATATCTTGGCAAAGAGGTCCAGGAAACTGGTGAATCAAGTGATGGTGCCTGCTCAACTGGCGTAGAGCTGACCATCTATCTGATAAAAAGGTACTCTTGGGGTGTGGGGCCTGTAAAGTTGCTTAAAAACCTATGAGCGTTGTCTCAGAAACGTACGTGACCAAAATATCAAGTTTTCTTAACTACTTGGTTCCTAATGAAGCATTGTTACATTTCATATACTCCAAGGGAAGCTGCATATATTAAGTCGTCGTCCCGGTGAGGAATGAAAAGATGAGGCAACAAATCCAAGATATTGTGGAAATAATAACATATTGGGGACTCCAAAATTGTCTGCTGAATTTGGGTGCTTGCAATGTGCAGTCCGGTCCCTCTCTTCTATGATCAGCACTTTGATTACTGAATGCTTGAAGGGGGTAGTTTTTTTGGGCAAGCATGCTGATAAGCTCCTCTAGATATGTGGTAGGCTGCTTACGTTGTGAAATTTTATTCAGCATCACGAATCCCTGGCATCTTCTGAGGCAGGCAGTATTAATTGGAAAATTGATTGACTACAGGTGTGTACTCAACTTGGCTTCAAGTCCAGATTTAGGTCGCTTTGGAGGAAATATTAACCATCAGTATTGGTTCTTCAGCTCAGATAATGGAATGGACGCACGTTTTTGTCGGTTCCATTGATTTTGCTCTTGCTTTAAGTAGGTTCATGATAGTGAATTCATGAACAGGAAATTAATCTGCTGGGATGTGGTCATGTGGCTTGTGTTTCGACTTTCTAATACAAGAAAAAACAAAAAAGCAGCCTATTTGCCCTTCTCGTTAGCCTCTAATTCTCATGAGTAAATGTCTATAGAGGATTGTACCATCTCCAAATATCGATTAGTGCATCATTTAATCCATCTCCTGTCCCAAAACCGGATGATATTTGTGTGCCACTGTGAGATGAGGCCACCCTATAGCTTACCACATCCCTGACAAGATAAAAAGAAACCAAACAACGAACACACGACCATGGGAATGTTCGACCTTTCTGGGCTTTAACAGCGATAATTGCAACGCCGTCCTCTCTCCCTGTGGAGGGGATCTGCAGTCGCACTAGTCACCATACGAGGAGCCGTCACCGCAAGCACGATCGCCTCTTTCTCCATCTTCTCCACTGCCGTCGCCTCTATGGATTCCTTCACCGTTGTCGATGCCATCAGGATGAGTAGTTATTGAGAAACTAATGGGAGTCCGTCCCTAAAAGATGCTGTATATGCATAAGATATCCAATGACACGGACCACTCACAAATCCTTCTTTCTGCAGACCTCCAGCCTTGGAAATTACACTCTTCTTTTCCTTCTTGGATTCGGATGATTTTGTGACTAGTGAGTAAAAATAAATAAATTACATATGTGACCTGCCTGGTCAGAGGGGTCTCCAAATGACACATTTGTCTCATGAACGGCTTGTGATCAGCTTGATAAATAGCCAGTTTAAGCTGGGCTCAATCAGAAAATGCTTTGAACTCAAACAGTATCTAGAAATTCCGTTTGCAAACCAAATTTGACTTTAGCAAGAAAGTGGCTCAGCCCGATAAGAAGCTCTGTTCAAAGCCAAAACAGAAGACAAGGTCACAGATGTGCACATGCTTCATCTTCTACAGCACCATAAGAAGAGATCGCACGAGCTCTTGAAAATGTTCTAGGGGCTTAGAGGACTACTGCCAACCGAGGCAAACCTTGATTCACCCATGAAAAGCATGCAGCATCCCTGAAGAGGTCAATGTATATGATCCGTGGACATGGTGCCGAGCCGTTCGACAACTTACATAAGTAGGAGAGGAACTGAAGATGCAGCATTGCCACGCAAGCTGAACAAGCATCAAAGACATGGGAGGAAGACGGCAAGGCGTTCTCTGAAACTATATGGGTAATCCAACTTTTCTTTTCTTTTTTTCTTGATATATTCTGAGCAAGTTTGGACACGATTTCTCGTCATGAGTTCTTGCAGATATTCTACATGCATTTTGAAATAGCTAGTGATAATTTGTAATATCAGGTGGTTGGTCATGCAACAAAATTTTTTAATTCTATGATATCACGATACACTTAATGCCTGATGGTCATGGGGATGCTTCTCCTTAATCAACTTTAAATGATGAAATTATATCCAAATAACCTTTACACTAATCATGTTTTCATGAATGGGACATAAGTTGGTTTCTTTCCCCAGTGAGCGACATAACCTTACAGCAAAGCAAATCTAATCGTTTGGTAGTCAGGTTTTACTAAAGTGGCTTCTGACAGAACCCACAATGAGTAGGTTCGGTTAAAATACTTGTTCGGTTGTTTTAATAAAACCTACTGGAAAAACTACAAGCAAATACACGAGTCCATGAAAGCCTTACATTTATTTTCTACCAAAAACGCCTTCATTTTTTTTTGTAAAACATGTTTTACACAGAGTAAGATTTTATAGTCATCATTTCAAACAGTTAAATGTTTTGACGATGGTATCCAAGTGTAGAGAGCTAACTAAATGAGTTGAACCTCAGTAAACCTTGTAAGTTCTTTGTCAACACAAGATCGACTTGCAATAAAATGAACACCTTTGTGGGCCAATTGCAAACAGCTTTTATATGGTCGCTAGATTGCAGGAACTAAAGACATAATAGCCAGGAAACCACAAAAATAGAGACGACATCAAGAAATAGAAGTGCAAGACTGTGCAAGTGGGGCATACCAGGGTTCTCGAGCTTGGGTGCCAAGGACAGGTTTAGCAGGCCGGCCTTGCTACATATTTTCTGCAGCCGAAGTAAAAGTTTATCTCCACAAAGTAACTGTCGATACAAAAGTAGCAATGATCTTTGAACATAAGTTACAAAATAATAAATATAATCCCGTTCTTAACACACCATTTAATTAAAAGGTTGTCTCTATATACGGGCAGCAGCAAAATGCAGCGGTCATTTCCAATCAAGCATGTCTAGAAGCCACAATACTTCGTGCTCTTTGCTTGCAGCATCACAAAAGTCTATCTCAATCCCAAACACATCAATGGCATTGTCATTGCCATTGGCCACAAATAGCAAGGACACCCAAGCTCTAATTTCAGATATGAATGGATGTCCGGGTGAAAAATTGAGATAGGCATAGGCAAGTGCTCTGAAGGCACTGCCATCAACATAATCAAAGAAAGAGTCTCTTACGATGCATGCAATCTGATTGGTATCCTTTCGACCCACAAGAACGGACACACTGATGGTACTTCCCAAAGTAATGGTGAACCTTGGCTCTGCTTGCACTATCATCTTGTAATCAGGGCCATCAAGGTGTACCTTGAGGATATCAGATATGCCGGGAGGTGGGTTTTTTATCCCTGTCCGGAGCATAGAGCCTGAGATGGCTTCCGAGAAGATCAGCTTTTTTTCAGACCAAAGATCGATGTAGAATTCTAAATCATTGAAGGATAACCTTGGTGGAAGAAGAGGCTGAGGGCGCTGGTTTCCGGAGAAGGTTTTGAAAAGCTTGAAGTAGCTAAGGGCAGGAAGAGGTCTTCTGCAGATAGAAGGCCATCTCTTGGCACAAATGCACTTCCAAACGTAGTCCTCCTTAGCAATGTCTCTCCACTGACGGCATACCAGCATGCACGAGGCCAGGTCTTTACCATCTAGTAGAGGAAAGAGTGCCTTTAAAACTTCACCATGCGACCAATCTTTGGTCATTCTGGACTGCTTAAAGACAACCAAGCAGGAAAGAAGCCAAAAGTTACAATAAATCCAGAGGGACGTCAAAGGTTTCGAAAGTTTGTGATGTTGAACTGAATAGGCAATGCAGGATTAGCAATTCCCCTGCAAAGTAAACATGCTCTATTTAGAAATACCACATTGCAGGCAACTTTTCCCTTAAGTAGCAACAGTACAAATTCGATTTCAAGTGGCTTATAAATTCAAATCAACATATTCATTCAACCAGGAGGAAGAAAAAGGAACTTGTTCATTCAAGCAGGAGGAAAAAGAAAAGAGGAAGATATTATGCACGTATGTGTGCGAGTATGTATTAATGCAAGGCAATTAATTGAAACTGATATTGTAATTGCAGAAGCTTTATGCTTGGAATGGTTTGGACGGATTAATCATGTGCAGTGAAGTTCAAAGACAGTCTAATTAGGAGAGCAGGCTCCAGTGGAATCAATTGTATCTTAATCAGATTGTTAGAATCAAGGAAACCAAGTGAAAGATATGTTCCATGGAATCAGTAGAGATCAGTGTTATTGTGACCATATTGGAATGAAATAGCACATAGCAAATGGAAGGATGTGGTTTTTAATCATAGTCATGGTCTGGACAAGATACCCATATGGGAGTACTAACTGAAAAAAATAAAGCAGGCAAGGCACATGAGACCCATAGATTTACCTTGATATTCTGAACATAATGCATCTGTCCAAAAAAATCAACAAACTAGCGAATATTTAAAACAAAGTCTTCTAGTTCAGCAACTACATTTATGTCTAAATCTACCTCAATTTATTCGGTGCAACAATACAGTTCTGCTGTCTAATAATTTCAGTCATAAAATGCAGCCAAAAAAAGGATTTTAAGACCGACCTATCAACCATTATTCATGAATTAGATCACCAGGATAGAATCAAATGTAGTACTAGTAGAAATTGGGCATAGAGTCTGGCATGGAGGTATGATGCATTACCCGAAATAATGTTGCAGATGTTGGTGCAAAATGTTGATTTTTGTTTTTACAGAACAAAACGAAGGATATGAGAAGAATTTCAACATAGAGAAAACAAAACCAGGCCATTACACACACCAGAATCAATTTATATTAACTTCCAAGGTCATTTGGCCGTATCGTTGAAACTACACTGGAAAATAAAATATGAGACTTGGTCAGCAACTTAGCTAGAGCAATGACTTGATAATAAGTACATACTAGAAAATGAAGTATTCAGACTTGGAAGTGAAAAGATATCTCAAACAGCACTAAATTTATATCTCATTAAAACAGCAAAAAACAACAGATGGGAGTACTGGAAATGAGCTATAAGTTAAGGCAGCTTTTCAGCATTAGATCCCCAAAACTGAAATACTTTAGGGATCATGATTTTCTGAAAAAGGGCGGTCCATTATGGGGTCAGCGACCAGATGGCCCAGAAACTTTACCAATTAGTAGTCCAGCTAGCATTAGTTTTGTTGTCAGCCACCGACATCAGTAAATTAGTTTTACATTTGCCTCTCATCCCATTCTTCCAATTATTTCCTGCCATCATTATACATTTATACTTAGTTTGCTTTGGTGTCCTAGACAAGAAAATGTTTAATCGATTAAAAGATGGAACTTGATGTGGGTAAGAAAAGGTCCCAGAGACAACCAAAAGTTTCTTCATGCATTTGACAAAGTTGACTCACAATGTCCATATCAGAATTTTACAACTGTAAAATCCTTCATATTGAAGGAATTGGTGTCTACAGAAATGGCAAGAGTGTATGCCTATGCATGTCTCAACACCAGCATGTCTATATTACATCAAGAACGCTGATAGAGTCATCTAATGGCTGATGCTTCAGCAGTACATTGACAATACTGAATCAACATGAATCAACTACTTCCAGCTAATAGTCTATCTGGACTGAATGGAATTGTATCCAATAACTCCATTCATGACATTGTGTCCTACTGTGCAGGGGAACATCACCACTTGCTCTTTGACCCCAACATTTAGCATCCCTAGAAGACACCTCAGATGTTATATGGAATGTAGCTTAAAGAAGAGAGCCTTTCTCATCCACATCATTTTGATGCATCTAGCACCCATACTACAGTGTAGCCTAGTCTTGTAGCTTTGCCTCCATCTCCCTACTGACCACTAGTTCATGGGTAATCCAAAAGCAACTCATATAGCACACAAGTGCAGCATAGGCAGCAACCATAACAAATATTGCTACAGTTTCTACTTCCAAGTCCAAAAAGTCATAATCATAGCCCCCCATTCTTACATAATGAATAACATTATGATATTATTAGTACAATAATTACAATGGGATGTTAACATATTAATACATGCTAGCCCAAGACAATATTTAGCACACCGATCTAGTATATACTAGTACCAGAAAACAACATTGGTAACACGTATAAGCATCATTCATGGCAATACTGAAATGCAACAATGTAGCACTGTAGCATAAACTTAGCTCAATTAAGATTCTAACCGAATAAATGCAAGAATCAATCAGTATTCACCACTATATATTGATACATAGACATAAACACATGTATATATGTATTTTATACATATATTATAGAACTTTTTTCCTTTTTATAATTGACTCTTGGTTTCAAGCAATTTATATGACAACATATTAAGTCTAAATTTCAGGAGGGTATCCTTGTGAAATCAGTTGATAACAACATATACTCTTATATATCTTGAATTAGCTTTATGGAACCTAAATGACCAAATAATCAGGCATGCAACATAGAACCAAAAAAAAATAAAAAAATCACTTATTAATAATGACTTCAAGAATTCTTTTTGAAGAATGAGACAGTTTTTTTTTGTTTGCCTTCTGTCCAAAACTACATCGCATCATAATTAATGAACAAAAGGTTAGAGCTAAGCATAACTTAGGCAAGCAACAAAAAAAGGATATCTCCAGCAAAAGAACTATATTGACCAAAAAACTAAAACATGAAGTTAAGGCCCGAAATACATGGAAGCAAGCATGAATACTCTACAATCAACAGATTGAAAAAGACATGTAAATCAGAATATCTAAGCATAATTTAAGCGAGCAAAAATAAAATATTCTCCAGCAAGAGAACCAGATTGACCAAAAAACTAAGACATGAAGTTAGAACCCGAAATACATGGCCCCAAGCATGAATAATTTGCAGTGAACAGACTGAAAAGGAAATATGTAAATTCGAAAGCTGGAGGTTGTTAGAGAGAGTTGAAGAACTGCTAGAAATGATTGGAGTGCCAAAAACTCATTGAGTGGATGAACCAAGGGCTGAAATGGAAGAATGGTATGTCAGAGCATATATTTATAGCCAAGAGATACAAATGTTAAAAACTTGAACTGTCTGAGATCTAAGAGACTATATATGTCCGCCCACAGATTTTTTTTTAGCTAAAAGTTATATACAAATATGACAATGGATTTCCATTTTCTAGTGTTCTAAACCAATAACCAATAATGATGAGAAATGAAGTAAATAAGGAAATTAAGTAACAATAAATATACAAGTTTCTGGGAAAAGTTATCTTTCCTTCCCCAACACAGACTACCGCAGAATACTACTGGGCACATTAAAAATTGAGAGGCGCCAAACAATTCAAATACATCAAAGACATTAAATCTTAGCATTAACACCTGATCATATACTGAAACCTGTCGTTCCTTTGACTCCCTTGGTGCTAAGGAGATACAGATACGAATAAATACAGACCACAACTTTTAACTACCGACAAAGGCTAAAAAATGGTTCATCCAAGTTTGCATCAGAATTCAGAACAAATCTGCTCAATGCCATAGTTTAATATTGGAAAACATTGCCATAAAATCCAAAAGCACAAAATCAAAGTCCCGAAATCCTTAACCTTCATAAGCTCACAAAGGACGATAAGCAGCTAAGCAACACGAACAAGAGAGACACATTATCCTCAAAGATGTCAAGAAAGCCATATTCGATAACCAATGTCTAGTCATAACCTCCACCTCAAAACCTCACCTAGATAAAGGCCACAATCTTACTTTAGCTATCAAAAAGCATTTTATAGCGAACCAAGCAGAAACACAAAAAACTCACATGCATAGATACATCTAGGTATTTACGAAAAAGAGCACATTGCCTAAAAATCCACGAAATTGAGAGCACTAAGGAATATCAATCAATCACAACAATTAAGTAACAATTCAGAAAACAATAGCCATAATAAATTTCTAAATTAACACAACTACTACCGATGTGCTGGATTTTCAGCAGCCAGAGATCATACTATGATTGTTGTCGGTTAGGGTTCGGGTTAGACATGAAGGGTTTAGGAAAAAACCGAGGAGAGGAGATGGAAAGGCTCTCGTCGGAGAGACGAAGCCAGAAAAAGAAGGGGGGACGGGGGGTAGACGCATACGATCGGAGCGCGGAGGTGAGATCGGAGCGCGGAGGTGAGATCGGAGACGCCGGCTGGCCGACCGAGATCGAATGGGCGAGTGCGAGATCGGTCCGCTGGAGGGATGATCGGAGCTCCTTCGCCTGCGACCTGACAGCTGGAGCGCAGTACAGACGTTCTTGAGGAAGGACAGGAATGGGAGAGGGATGGAGGAGGAAGAGGGCGGACGAGAACGAGAGGAGTTGGGGTTGAAGCTCTCGAGGATGACACGACCGTGAAATGAGTATCGTTAGTCTGTTACGCTGTTGAAAACGGGCTCCCAATCGAACGCCGCACGAGGTAATTCGGCGGTTTTGGCACGTGAAAGGAGAACTGTTACGCGGTTAAAAACTGGCTACGAATCCCAACATGCCACAAGAGTGTTGTGCCTTCCTCCACCACTATACAGTTTACTTTTTAATGATTCAATTGGCTATGCTCATGTGAGATTAGTATAAGCAGTTGATGTACCCAAAAAAACTGGCTCCGAACCCAACATGACATGAGGTAATTTGGCAAATCGGTGGTTTACCCTATTGGTTTGGTTTTAAACTGAAGCTTGCTTATAGAAGTCCAAGTGGTCCCAACTTTCCAATATGATAAGCACGATGTAGCTGGATATCTTATCCGTTCCTAGGAAGCCTTCAGTACAAACGTGTGGAGCCGTCAGTACTAGGCTTTATATATCATGGTGTGGAGACTGCCAAGTAACCTGCGAAGAAGGATTCCTGTGTGTGGGATGTGCAGTAGTATCTACATATTCGTGACACAAAATGGCCTCTCGTGTAATACTCGCCGAGTGTTACGCACAGGATGCTGAAACACTTTGGCATTGCGATTTTTCCACAGCTGCCATAAGATAGAAGCAAAAAGAGCCACACCTGAGAGAGGATTTGAAGATATAATTTTAAGCCACTCACTCTAGAGTTGCAGCCGAGAGGAAGAAAAAGGCTACTGTTCCAGCCAAGTTCCATTCAATTGTTCCCACGCAAGCCTTGCATGCTTACACTTGAAAAATAGATGTTCCATACCTGGTGAAAATCTTCCCACTTACCTGCACTTGAGCATTATGGTGCCAGGTACCCTGAACAGCAAAGTCATTTGCTTTCGGTTTAGTCATGTACTTTAGTTGGATATTTACTCCATAGCATGAATGTATCCGCCATTAAAGGCCCTACAATTCCTGCCTCAAACAATCCGCAATCTGGGATTACTTGGGGTTGTTGGCTTTGGTAGGTTAGAAAGTAGCATGTCCTTGACCGTGACATCTAACCATGGCCAGAAGGGCCCTAACATAATCACCGCAATGTTGCTACACCTCAACCATTAATTCACCAACCTACGCATCGTATATACGTGTGACGATATCCGGGAGTACAGCAGCCCTAAATTCAACAAAGCATTGTGATAGGCATGGCCTCCGCTTAGAATAGAATTCCCAGTCCGGCAGGAAAAACCCCCTCGAGAATTACTCGAAGGAGTCAATATTCACTGTAAGTATAGGTATTTGTTTGCCATGCAGCCTGCAATAACTACACCATGTTTCTCCAACATTTTGTTTGATGTTCTCCAAAAACATTTTTTTTCCCATATCTATTATGCTTCCCAGCCTGCAGGTCGGTATTACTTAGGTTTCACTTGCATATACATCCACAGAAAAATCTAAGAACACGCAAGCAAATTTTACCTGTTACTTAGGTTGCAGTTACCAAACAATGTCCCAGCAAGCTTCCCGACGTTAATAATCTTCCACCATGCGAAACCAATTATAGAACAGAAACTGAATTTGAATAAACATTACTCACCTATGGTGCAACAAAGCCCTCATGGCAGTGCACCATGTTAATATGACAGGCTAAACTCTATAAAAGATACGCATCAAGGATGATTGAACGCCTAGAACAGCTTCAGAAGAAAATAGTTATATTTATACAATGATCCATTGAGAACAAAAAGCACTATTGGTTAAGGTACAAAAAATGGAAACAACACAGGCATGCTTTCATGATGAACTGATTGAATATCAAAGCTAGCCTCAATCGGATATACTTACTGTCCCAGGCATGTTCCTATTGAATTCGGATTTGGTGACTCCCAACTTCTGGTTCATGGCTACAGGTATAAATTAAATCCTCATTCTCTCTGACCATCACCAGCAGCACCAAAAATAATAATAATAATAACCGCATGAACAAAGAAAGTATTCTGAGCATGTCTTGACTTAATTTTCGAACATGTATAACTCCGATGCAGCAAATGTTGATCTCTGTACCAAGGAGAATAGACTTCCAAGAGTTCAACCTACAAGAAATGAATGAAAACAATTAGAAACAAAAGCATGAAAACATTTTACATTATTGATATCGAGTGCAGGTTGCCAGTGCACTTGACCCTCCATGTTAGTTCATTCGTTTGACACTGAGAATTAGACCAAAAAGTGCCTACTCATCCTCTAGTGGACACTACAAAAAAACTCCTATCAGTACATCATTCTGCAAATCACAAATAAAGCAGTTCACAAGAGAAGCCAAAGTAACATATTGTAAACCCCACATAATGAATTTTGTGAGATTTAGAAACTTGAAGAGGGTAGCTTGGGCATGCGGCATGCCACTTCCTACTATATTTGTACACGTAAGATTGGCTGTGAAGATATAGGCAACAAGCCCATTCAAAGAAAAACAAAAGCTGCAGCCACAATATAAAGATGAGCAGAATCAAAAATAGAAACTTTAATACAGAAGTTGAAAACAAAAAAGCTACACTTGCAAGGAAACCAATGCACCGTGAAGGGAAGACTAAAGAGATGACTGTGGACAAGCATCAAAATGTAACACAGCTTGTTATATATTCTTAGACAAAACACCTCAGACTACCATGTTTGCTCGAAAACAATAAGATTATCAGACCACTCAAAGCTTAAATCTATATAGTATATCAAAGGAGGGAGTTGAGTCCTTTCCACCCTAATTTTTTTAAGCAACAACTTGTTCGAAGAGAAATATTCCCATAGCATGTTAGCATAAACACTAGAAGGGCCAAGGTTTTAAGTTTCCATCTAAACGGTTCAGTTTCAGCTGAAACTAACCTGAAATTGACTGAAATTTTTGGTTTTGCCTGGTTTCAGCTGGTTTTGGTTAGTTTCGCTAGTTTCACCCAGATTTGCCGATTTCGACCAAAATTGACCAAAACAGCTTTTTCTTGGAAAAAGATGTTAAATGTCTATTTAAAAGAAACAGCAATAAAGGTTTTTGAAAGCTTAAAATCATTAAATAGACTGGCTTATTATCTAAATTATGTGTGTCTGTTTCTAAGTTGGAGAAAGAGAACTTTTAGGATCCAATATGTTGGCGTTAGAGAAACAATGGGTAATGATCTAGCCACATGTTTAATTTGTTGGTAATGCACAATGAACAAATATGATTTAGTAAATTTGCATACACAATAGGTATAAAGCCATTCAAAGAGAACATATTGACACAATCTAATTAACGTACTATATTAAACTTTAAGCAATAATCTCCTGCGCATGAGCCTAGTTAAGTTTTCACGTGTGCAAGCTACCATTGCAAAACAATTAAGTCAAGTGCGAGAAATAATACTTGTCCAAGTCCAAAAGAATAGTAAGAGAGGTTCTCTAGATATTGAAGATACTAGAACAAAACGATGCAAAGTGATGACTACAATATCCTAAAGTTTACTCAATATATCAAGTGACTTATAAATCGAAGGACAGGTGACAATTTATAAAAACCTAAAAGGAAAAAAATTGGATTTTGATAATAAAGTAATTATATCAAATAAAAAAAAATGATGTAAATAACTTGTTTTCTCTTTTGTTCTATTTATTGATTTTATTTTGATTCTTTTGACTGTAACCAAGACCCCACCTAGGGGACCAAACCAGAAGTGGAATGGGGTTCAAAACTTTGAGAATAACCATGTCAATAGCTTAATTATATCTTTCTTATTTTTAACTAATCTCACCTTTTCCAATCTCTACTTACTAAAATGGCTCATAGTCTCGATAATTCCAAAATCTTTCGTTTCTAAATATTCATTTACATGTCCTGATATACTATGTTTTCTAAATTCACTGGCTACAATGTGATAAACAAACAAACACCTAATACTCGAAAAGTCCATATCAATGCCTTTATCACTAGCTTTTTGCCGGTGTCTTACTTGGATATTTACTTCATACAGCAATAGATTTTTATGCACCCCTTGCAATGCTCATTTTAGCACATGTAAAAATACTATTTCTGAGCTATCCTCCAAGTCTTTGTTTTGCTAAAATCCAAATGCCCATGCACCAAACCCATCAACGATTGCAGCCAGGGAAGCAACAGTGATCTTTGTTGGAGATCCATTTCCTCCCCAAAAAAAATCTAACCTAAAAAAGAAAAACAAAAAAATAAACTAGTAAAATTCCAATTCCAGCAAAAACAACGACCCAAAAAAAGCAACAACAACATTTTTGGAATGTTGGCGGACTCGTCCCAAACCGCCCGGTTCAGGGTGTCCTAAGCCATATCAGCGTCAAATCGGAACAGTTCCAACCTTTACATTGAGAAACCGGCAAGGAAGGGGGCGAAAGATAAGGAAAGAGAAGAAAAGAGGGTTTTTTAATTTTGATGAAATTAATTAAAATCAGCAAGAGGGTTGCCAAGTTCACTTAAATTCTTCAAAATAAAAAAAGGGGCCCCTTTGGGACCATGTTTCATTTAAAATAGGGGAACCGGAGGGCAAAGCCCTTCCTCCGTCCTTCTGCTCGGTCATCTGCCACACTCCCTCTTTCTCCCTCCCCCTCCCTCCCCCCTCTCTCTCTTTTCCTCTCTCCCATTCTTCCTCTCCCCGCCCTCTTTGTTGTGTTGGTATGGGCCCAGCACAAAACGGCACGAGGGCGTACCGAACCATGCTGCTAGGCAACCAGTACGAGCCCCGATACTAGCACAGTAATCCTTAATTTTTTTTCGAACATAGTTTGTTGTATACTGAGAGAAATGTGCCCACTTCCCCTACCATATTGTCAATATATGAATGCTATCAAGTTATCAACCCCTTTTGCAAAAATAAAGCAGTTCAAGAGTGAACATATTATTTACTATTTATTTCATCACCATTTGTCGTATCAAAATTGGCTGAGGCAGTTATAGAATGGGATTAGATGAGGTGAGGATTTTAGGCCACATTTAATAGAAATTAAAATCTTACTCCATAAAATGTGAAATCCTCCAATTCTAGCTACTCAAGGCTGGAATAGAAGACTTCTGCATCAGTTAGGGCTCGAGATTTGCTTATTTTAGTAAAAAAGGAAAAATATCATGGGCTCAATCTTCTCTCATGGGGGTAATCTCTTCCCTTAATTTTAGTTTATTTGATAGGAAAGAAACTGGATGGATGTTGTCTCTTGTTTGAATTTAAACAGGAGACAAAGTGAGAGAGATGAAACATCTTAAGATTTTGCTCATATATGCTCAAGATATTCACTGCAAATGACAATTTCTAATTTAGACATGCCAACCTGCTTGAACCTCCTCAAAATAAACAATTGTGGGCTTTTTACAATCAGGTAGTTAGAATAAGCTAAAACAAATCCAATTTACATAGGTATCGATCAGGTTGATCTCGCATATGATGGGTCATATGGATTGTGGACGAGCCCTAAAAACCTAGCCCCAAGCCCTTAAAAACATGGTAATTCGATGGGTCAAGGATCAACAAGTTCTGCCAAAAAAAAAAGAAACAATAAATGCTTGGTTTGGGTGATAGGAAGGCCGTGCAGCTAGTGGATAAGAAAGAATACAAGATCTAAAAAGGAAAAATAGAGTGGATATCCATGATTTATTGGACTTCCTTTTTCACTTTAACAACTTCTCTCCCACTTTGTTGGGAGAGCCGACCCTAATTTCCCTCTTTTGGCCCTATTTTATTTTTTAAATTTTTAAAGCATATGAGTAGCAAGCAAAGCCTTAACTGGGTTTGCAGCTTTAATATAGGTCTATATAAAATACATAAAATGAATATCCTAGTAACATGATCCACCAGTTTTGTGTAAATTCATGAATTATTCATGTTCAGCATCTCTATTATTATGTGAACAATTCATCCATTCATGAACATTTTACATATACTTAAATTAATCAAATTCATGTTTCATTCATGTATTATTGAATAGTTCGTGCATTCTGGAGTGGAAATAGTCCATAGCCATGCTTCAAAGTTTGAAACGCTAAGGCAAGCCACGAGCGTAAAGGACCAAAATGGTAAGCGTTGTGGTGTCGGGACTTGGGACTTGAGGATTTCATTTGATATTAGAATTTGTTTTCCTTAAAAAGTAAATAGAAAGTCAAACCTCCCACATTGTCTCTTATCTTTGAGTCTTCTTGTACTTCAACCTTCTTCTAGTTGTTTGCTTCTTCTTATCCTTCATTCCCCTCCAACTATTCTCTCATTCTCTAATATATAATTATTCTCCCCCATTTTTCTTCTACCTCTTAGTTACCCTCTCTCTTCCAAACTTCTTCCATTTTTTTTTCAAATTTACCAGATTTTTTCCAAATACAGAATTTCTTAACCCTGTCGAGTTATTACTGAATCCAAACTTGTGACTATGCTAGAGATGGTTTAATTCTTTTCAATGCGATTACAAATGTAATAGGTATGGGTTGAGGGTCTTTTGGCCTACCTCAATTTGACTGTCTTATTGCCTCATAGGATCCACTCACAACCTACCCCCTGCCCCCTTCTCTCCCTTCTTCACATGTCTCCCTCTATTTGTACGCACTATCATATTAATACATACAACCCTTCAAGCAGAGAAATAAAGAATCGCTAGGAGTGAAAGGGTAGACATGTTTACATACAAAATAGGAAATGATTTGCGAACAACCAGGAGATCAAAACCATCCCTTCAAGGAAGCTACTGGGTCAGGTTTGGATACCTATAAACCAACTTGAACCCACCTTGGGAGTGGGGCAGGGTCTCTACTAACTCAAACCCTACCCATCCAAGAATCGGTCAAATAATGAGTTCGAGTCTAGCTGTCTCAATAAGATAGGGATCACTTCAACTAAGGATAGAGTCCAGGTTCAGTCGCATTGGGTACATATTGGAGCCATGCCTAAGTCTACATTAAATTTCGTAAAGATTGGGTCAAAGTTCAGATTGCAAGCGGACACCAATACCTTGATAGCTTAATTCCCTTCATGCTCTCAAAACTATACCGTTGTAAGCAGATCCCTATCATCCATCCCAGACTAATGGGATACGCTACTTCTTTAAATCATGGATCTTGGGAACCTTCTCTCCTTTAATAATTTGCACCACGATACATATTGACCAAAGATTTATATCTTCAAGACAAGCCATTCAGAAAGCCTCTCATGCAAGATTCGCCGTATCAGTACCGGACCCCGTACCGGTGCCACACTAGCATAGACGTACCAAGTGTCGATACGGTACAGTATGCAGTACGTCCGGTACCGACCGGTACTGCATACCATGCTCTCATGTATAGAAGTTGAATCTAGAATAACAAAGTAATAATCATAACAAAAAAGCAACCCATTCGATTCTATATCAAACAAGGAAGCATTTTCTATTGATGATGCTGATTCCCCCTCTATTAAAGATTTTAATAGTTAAGATCCTGACCCAAATATTCATCCAAAGAAGCCCTATATCCAATATGGAACAACTGGGTACCAATTGTTATGTTGCCAAGGGCATAAGGTCCCCCTTCATGTTAGACTCCATATAAAGGAAAATAATCACAGCTTCAAGATAAACATCAAAAGAAAATGTTCCATTCTTAACCAATTTTATTTTGACGTCTGAAACTATAACAAGACACAAAAATGAGCATGAACTTTGCTGGCAACATCCATCCAGCTTCCGTAGAGTCAGTTTGGTGTTGTCTAAATTCAAGGCTTCAACAAAATGATTTGAGTTCTATCTGAAAAATCTATAGCATGACTAAAGTTCAGTAAGATATATGGTGATAATGATGACTTGAAGAGTACTCTATGTTATCAAACACAACTTCTTGCCATTCACCGATGGGCTTAACTTAAAGCAAGTCAAAAGGCTTTCATGCATCAATCTCCTCTGCTCCTGAGAGAAGCATGCAAGCCCCTCTTCCATCAAAACAGAATATAAAAAATTTCGGCTCCTTAAATATGCTTAGATTTGGTGCAAAGCCAAAAGGCCATCCTAAAATCCCAAAACTTCAATTTGGACCCAACTTACTTGACTATAAGCTTACTTTTATGCCTTGTTAACACGACATTCTATGTTGCTGATCTCATTTGAAAATTCACTCAATCATCTGGTTGCCCTACCAAATATTTTCTTTGAAGGCTACACCACATTAGTTGTAACCTTCAACCATGGCCACTTTTATGGTTGTCTATCACACCCCATGCCTAACATAGGCACACAAAAAGTGGCAAAAATAAATAAAATAAAATCTGACAGCACAAAATAACTTTTACTCAATTCTTTTTGCAGTTTACTATTACACTGACTCTGAGTAGTCATTATAATGTTCAAAAGATGTTATTTCAGTTAAGCTGTTTTAAGCTACTATTTTCATTTGTTATTCCTAGCTAAGTCAAACATTAAAGACACCTTCAGTTTTAATAATGAGGGTTAAGTCATTTGGTTTTTATAACATGCATGAAATAATACAAGATTATGTTACATAGTCACATCAAGCGCCGCAAATATCAAATATTGTACCATGCAACCACAATGCAATTTGAACAGTAGTTCAAAGACTTTTCTTTTACACGTGTTCTCGAGATAAAAGATTCCTATTAGGTTAGTTTTAAGCAGTAACTAAAAGGTCAAAGATTAATTATTTGTCATAGTTGATGAAATCGTAATTTACACCATTGGCCCTAGATACATCTTATTAGGAGGGATCCGAGGTATTTATAATAGGGTTCAAGATGCTCTAAAATGAAAGCAGGTGAACAAAATTTCAGTCCTTTTTCTTATGAAATTTTATAAACCAAAAGTGATTGGTTGCACTGAACACGACCCTCCCATCCGTTTCTGCCTTTTCCTCCAACTTCTCAAGTACTAGTTCCTCTATATCATCTAATTTCTTCTTCCTTGGTCAAAGAAGTCCTGCATCAGATCTAAGAACTAAATCTTATGATTATCATTTCATTTTGCACAGAAACAAATACAGATCAAATCTGAAACTTATGATTGAAACCAAGAATCAAATGAGCTCCTTTAATCTTCATATTAAATCAAAACTTACCTTATCCTTACAAACCCTCAGTTTGTTTCCTAGCACCAAACCTTAGCCTTAATATTCAGCTATGCTCTAAATATAAACTGAAACAGGCAATTGGAGATTATTCCAAACCTTTATAGATCCTTAAATTGTATACCTATAACCGATCTTACTATCTGATGTAATCATACCAACTGGGAGACAATTAAATAGGTGACAAATAAAAGAAAATTAGCTGCAAGGAAAGAAGAGGAAAAAGGAGAAAAGAATAGCGTAAGAGGGAAAGAAGGTGAACACCAAGAATAAACAAACCAACATAAGCCTTTTAGTCAAATTTTATGCATAATCAGTTGTCGACATGTATAAATAATAGATAAATTAAAGAAACTATTTGAAAATTAAAAAGAAAAGGAGGATAGTTATGCTCGCAAATATAATATAAGTTCAGCCATGAAATGTAGAATTTCTTCAAGGAAAAAAAAGGCATGATGATTGACAAGGAGGAGGAGCAGGGCGAGGAAGAGAAAAAGGAAAGGAGTTTGATGGAAAAAAACATGTCAAGTGCAGCCAAAAACATTTTACTTCTTAAAACCATCAAGATACAATTCCAACTATAATATAAATTCAGACATGGATGCAGAATTTCTTTAAAAAAATATATGATGATAGACAAGTAGAAGGAGGAGAAGAAAAAGAAAAGGAGTAGATCGGAAAAAAGCAAGTAAAATGCAGCTAAAAACATTTAAAATCTTACATCCATCAAAAATACAATTTCAACTGGTCCAACTCCATTTCCTTTCCTTTTGAACAACTTAAACCTTATTCTGAAAACCCAAAAAATCTCATAACAAGTCACTTAATCTCAAAACATCCAATCATTCCGAAGTCTAAAAAACAAAGCAAATCTAACATCATAAGAAAATAAATGAAATAACATCCCTCAAACCACAACATATGCATCTGATCTCAATTTAAAGATGCATATTCTGATTTCACTTTATTGTGCTATTGCATCCAACCAGCTTCTCTATGCACCTTTCACGTATGGGACATCCTTCTTTAAGCACCATCTCAGCTCAACCAGCAGGTGCTGCACCTCAATCATGTTTGAATTTCTACGATTACATTTCGGCTATGCTCCTCTCCCCTAATTAATCAATCTATTATATGCTGTGTAGGTGATCCATATTCAAATTCCACACTCTTGGCATTATCTAACCTTCAAAGTTTGCATGCAAGTATAAGTGTTCATGAGGGTGGATGGTGAGAATCATGGGATCAACAACATTCTAGCAACAAAATGCAGACCACGGACTATCTAATGGTATTGTTTCACAATGTGCTCATAGAAAGAAACATAGTATAAAGGGGGCTTGAGGTGGCCAAAAACAACCCCCCATCATTTTTATAAAGACATCCTCAGAGACCACCTCACCTTTCCTCAAAAGAAAAATATATTTCTTCTTTCTGTCTCTCCTTATACTGATCTTCTTTATTTCCAAACTGGATCGCAAGTAGCAGGAATAGAAAAGGCACAATATCGCAAAAGGATCTAGGTCACCAAGGAGTATATTAATGTGGCTAGTTTAAGTCATACAACTGCATCGCAGATGCATTCTGAACCAGCATGAACAATTAAATCTAAAAGGCATGCAATCTAATCTGAGAAAATGCCACAAGCATGTCAAAAATATCTGGACAGAAGAAACAAAAACGAAATTTTTATTGAAATTTTTGCTTAATTAATCTAAAATTAAACTGATAAGGAAGAAAAGATGATAACAGCGACGATGAACCCTGACAAAACAGAACAAACACTGCTAGCAAACACAGTTGCTAATAGGATAGTGTACAAAAGACAAGGGCTGACTGATGAATCATGAAATACTTTTCTAACCAGCATTCAGCCAGGTTCAAAATATTGTAACCAGCAATACAGCAATGTAGTACTCAAAAACCCATTTAAATCTGAGAAGAGTTGGACATCTTACATTAAAATTTGCTAACCTGAAGAAGCAATACAAGTTGGAACCGGCTTCTTACCTCGCCCTTTGACCTTTAAATTGGGCAAGAGATCTAGTCGAAAATCTTAATCATGTATATTAAAACAGCTGGATAACATTTCCTTTAACAAGCAGATATAGTCACAAATAGCATCAAGAAGTTGCAATTATAGTTCAAATAAATCTTTTACGTGATTTTCCTATCATCGTGGTACTTGGTACTGATCTCACAAAAAAAAAAGAATATACAGAAAGAAAATAGAAATAAAAGGCAACAAGATAAAACACCGATATCCAGAAGCTGTACCTCCAACTATTCTCAATCCAAATCCTCTTGCCGGGTCGACCCAGTGTTCCCACGGCTACCAGAATTTGCACCAGTTCCTCCAGAGCTGCCCCCGCCATCATTCCCACCACCTCCAGCATTGCTAGCCTCAGCTTGCGACCCAAAACCCCTCAGTGGCCAAGGCAGCGAGATCCTAAACCTCCTCTCTACCGTCCTTGGGCTCTGAGTGTTCCCATCCCCCGATGCCCCAGCCGCCAACCCACCGGCGCCACCAGGATCTTCGGTCCCCACAGGGTGTGCCCCCTGAACCGCCGGCCCCCTCCGGTTCTCATAGTCCGGATCGTCTGTGGGCAGCTCGTACCTGCACACAGGGCAAGAGTTATGCAGCTCAAGCCACGGCAGGATGCAGTCCTTATGGTAGATGTGTTTGCACGGCATCTGCTTCGCCTCCTCCCCGATCTCGAAAGTATCCTTGCACACCGCGCACTGAGCCTCGTCGGTGGCAAGGAGTTCCTCGGTGATCTTGATGTCCGGCAGGGAGCCAACGGCGGATTTGGCCGCCGGTGGGGTGCCGTAGCGGTTGGGGTCGTTCTCGGCGAGCTGCTGGATCAGCTGCTCGAGGCCGGGGCCGATGAAGTAGTCGCCGAGGTTGCCGCCGGGGCCGCCCTCGAGGACGATCTGGATGTTGGCGCCGCCGGAAAGGAGTTGCTGGATGTGATTCTGGAGGAAAGCCAGAGGATTGAAGGGCTCCGCGCCACCTCCACCGCCAAGGGCGGGGGTGGGGCCGGGGGCGGGGCCGTGGGAGTGGAAGGCGTCGGGGTCGAAAAGGCCAGCGAGGTCGCTAGGGTTGCGGAGGTCGAAGCTGGCGGGCGGGGAGGAGGAGGGGGAGAAGAGGAAGGAGAAGGGGGAGGGAGAGAGGAATAAGGGATCGGAGGATCGGAAGGAGAAGAAGGAATGAGGGCTAGGGTTAGGGTCGGGGAGGTCGAATTCCTCGATGAAGCCGTCATGGCAGATGGGGCAGGCGATTTCTGCGCCGGGGGAGGGCGTAAGGGTGACGGTGCGGTCGCACTGGTGGCAGAAGTAACGCTGCGGGGCGGTGGCGCCGCCTGGGGCTCCGGCGGAGGACATGGGGAAAGAGAGAGAGAGAGGGGACGGAGAGGGAGAGGATTTTGGGCGGCCTGGGCGGATGGAAAATAGAGGGGAATTGGATATCAGGCGATGAGGGGAGCGATGGGTGCATCGCGTTTTCTGAAACGCCCGCCGTATCGCGGGGTGGGACCCAGAGCCGCCGCAGGCCCGGACCCGCGCGGCTCGGAAGCTTCTGGAATTGGGAAGGTGGGGCGCATCACGTCACGTCAGCGGTTTGGGATGACCGTCAGTAAAATGGTCAAAATGGCTTGGGGACGGACTTTCCATTTGTCCTGGGTGAGAGAGGCAGCCTCTCGCGCCATCAAATTATTCTCGTCTGGATTTGCTTCTTTTCTTTTTCTGAGACCGTCTCTATATATAGCTTTCTCTTTTTTTTTTTTTTTTTTTTTGATAGACAATTTTTTTTAATATATACATAATCTCTTAATGAATAAATCTAATATATAAAATTTTTAATAATGAAGTTAAAAAATGCGGAGACATAGTTCGAACTACCTATGCTGTTGAAATCACCATTTATTCTAAAAACTTAAGCTAATAGGATGAAGTAGTTTTATTTATATATATTTTATATTTTCTTACAGATATGCGGGAGCCTTATTTAGCTTTTTCTGACAGAGGAACCATTTATATGTATATAAGAGTATTCCATTGGCAATTCTTTGCCATATTGGATAAGCTAAATGATACATCAAGCTAATTCATATCAATAATATCTTGTTAACAATTGTTGTGGTTGAAATGTTGTATATTAAATTGATTGTTTAAATCATATTTTGAGGAATCATTGTGATGTCTTTCCTTATTACTTCTCCTTAAGCTATGGAGTGAAAATGTCGAGAACTCCAAGCTTGTTCCAATAGCAACCTGAATGCATCCTTGGGAACTTTGACTTAAAAAGAACATCAGTTAATTGATTTGAGGACCGACGTGAATAAGTGATCCTTGTGCCATACAATGTGAAAATTCTGGCATAAAAGGTGGAATTGACTGTCATGTACAAGACATTGATGTTATCACAGAACAACTTTGCGGTCTAAACAACATGATGTAAAATATTTTTGTTCAATTCAACTGTTGCATGTGCTGTGGACTGATGAGCACTTGAATAGAAAATTGTATGTGTTTTCTTTGAGCTCCAAAAGATTAAATTTGATCCCAGAAACACGCAATAGCCTTTGGTTGGTAATCTAGGGATTGGACAACTTGACCAATCAATACTATAGAATGAATATAAATTAAGAGAAGTGTTGTAAAACAAGTAAAGATCATGAGTTAGAGTCCCTCAAACGTAAGGAAGAATTCTTTTAACAAGCTGAAAATGAGACATGGTGGGAGCATGCATATGTTGGCAAGCAAGATTCCAAGAATAAAATAATTTCGGACAAGTATGTCTTAGATATTAAAGGGCACGGACAATAAAATGATATAATATCACATAAGCAAAAGGATGGTCTAAGAGACCTTAGCAGCTAATGGGGTAGAAATGAATTTACATCTAGACACGTGTTCATGATCTAGTTGTTTTTTTATGCCTAATTTAATTGTGAAAGAATAACACCTCAAGAGTTAGGTATGACTTCAATACCTCAAAAGCATGCAAGGGGCCTAAATCCTTTATAACAAACCTAGAGGCAATATCTAGTAATAAAATGATCAAGAAGAGCAAGATTACTACAAATAAATATGAATTATCATGAATATAAAGTAAATGAGAAAAAAGAATTAATGTCTACTACTACATAAGAGAGAGAGAGAGAGAGAGAGAGAGAGAGAGAGAGAGAGAGAAGTATCATGTGTGCTGCAAATAAAATCTAGATAAAGAAGATAACTAACTTTGAATATAAGGTAAACAAGCTCTGCAAGAAAGCTTGGGGTCTACTCCATGCATATTGGGTCCTTCAAGTGACCATGCAAGAAAGTATTTTTTACATCTAGTTATCTTATCTCCTGTTGAAAAAAAAGAACAATTGTGAAAACTATTCAAATGGCCGATGACTTTACAATAGGATCGAACATCTCTTCGAAATCAATTTATTTTACTTAATTGTATCATTTTGCAATAACACAAGCATTGAGATGCTAGGGTGAACCATCAAAGTTTAACTTGGTTTGATCAACATTTGTAGCCAACTACATTCATAGATGGCCAATAAGGAACTAGAGTCCATCTAAAATTACTATATAATGCTTTTAGCTCTTCATCCATGGCCTCAAGCCAATTAGGACATTGCAATGCACTTTTAAGTGTTGCTTTTTATAGCAACCGTTGCACATTAAGAATTGGCTTTATAATACCCGTCTTAATTCTAGTGACTTTTGTTTTATATCATTAAATCAAGAAAATGAATTGATAACAGGGAGGAGTTGGGCCATATGCCCTCCTCCGTGATTTTCATATTGGTTAACAGAGCGAGATTTTAGTAACATCAATCTTTATAAATATAGGGTATTAACATATATGATATATAAAATACAATCTCACTGTCAAAAGTCATAAACATAATTATATCTCAGAATATTGACAAATACATATCAGTGATAAAACTATTTTAGCCTTCTTTTGTATTTCTAAAACTTTAAATTATAAAGTATTAAAATGAAGATCTAAAATAGAAACATATAACCATTTTTTATGAGCCTATCTAGCTTATATTTTTTAAGTGTCTATCCAAATTCAGTCAAAATTTTAGTTTTTAAACTGCAGAAAAGAAAAAAAATATATATGAAGTCGGAGAAACGTCATTCGATCCGGTTGGAAAGGCATGCTCCTTATTAAAGCTTCAGCTTCTGCATTTTAACCTGCCAGAGAGATCTACCATACATGCATCGTGATCTTCGTTGGGGTCCATCTTATAATCATATGCTCCTAGTTGGAGAACTTCTAACCTTCATCAATAAACACTCCTTGATTGCATGCATATATAACACAACTGAATGTAATATAATTTGGCTTTCCATGCTCTAAGATCATCTCATCAAAGACTTCCATAGCTTTGTACCAGAAAAAGAAAAAAAAAAGACTTCCATAGCTTCCCAAGCAAGTCCATTTTTTCTAAATCTCATAATCATAGTGTTCGATGCAATAAAAGAACGCTCTTTCGCTGATCGTAAAAACCTCCTTGCACAATCTCCATAACTATATTTTTTCGCATGCATGTTGATAAGTGCATCATCAACGCATTGATCTACATTGACTCCTAGCTTAATCCTAAAACCACGCGTCTTCTTCCCTTTTATTTCCAAAGAAGCTAAGCTAGAACATGCATTAGATGTTGTTGATAGAAAAATTCATCTGGTTTGATGCCCTCCAACTTTATAAGATCTATAATTTCATGGGCCATACACTTACCAGTATATTTTTTTGCCCCTTTCACCATATGATGCGGTGTTAATATGGAATACAAAAAATGATTAAAAGCACTTCAATTGTCTCTGTTATAAAGCTGATTATAAGTAGAGTCTAAACTATATTTATTTTTAATCAGACGTTCAGATCGGTTGATAGCTTCAAATCAGTTGCTCCAATTCATTGCACCACTTTTTTTTTTTTTTTTTGGTACGATGGCAGGTCACCCTTGTCAAGCATAGGAGCAGCCAGCAAGGTCAGAAGAAAAAAAAATAATCCAAAGCATAGGGCACCACTACATAATCAGCCCAGATGAAGCTTCCAGCATGGTGAACTGCGAATGAAGCCACCCAGCCGGCCGCGTTGCGCAACTTTTGTAACAAATCAAGAACCTTGCAGTGGGTAACTTTTTTTCCATTGATGCTTTGAGATTCGTGTTAGATGGGCTCCTTCCGCGTGTGCAACTTTTTTTTTTCGCGCGCATCCACCATTGGGTTGCGGAATAATTGCTTCGAGATCCGTACAAGCTGATGGTAGAGAGTTCAAAATGCTTTGAGAGCTGTGCGTAGCGCCATCCAACAGTCCAAGTCGCGAAAGAAGATCGATCATTCTTTCGCGCGAAAGATGAACCTGAACCCGTTACCGCCTCCCGCTTCAACCCCTTTCCGCCGCGTAGACCCTGCACCCGAATCACTCCTCTTCCATCCCCATCTCTCCTCCGCAGAGCCGCAGAGTATCGCGCCTTCTCCTACTCCGGCAATCCGACCTCAGCTCCCGGAATTCCGATCTGCGCCTCCGGCTCTCCGATCACCTCAGGTACGCACCAACCCCTCGTCCCCCCTCCCTCCTGTATCTTTAGATCCCCGCCGTCTCTTCTCCTCCATGACCCTAATCTTTGCAGCACCCATCTCTTAGTCCGAAACACTCACTCTAAGCGGCGAGATCCCCTCCACCTCTTCCCCCTTCCCTTCTCTGTCTCACCAACACTCACCCAAACTCCCACTTGATCTCATATGCCTTGGATTGCATTTGAACCTGTACGGAGTTTGAACTTCTACTATGAATAACTTAATATGAAAATAGATTTTTTTTAGTCTTCAATCTTCGTTTCTTTTCATTTTTGGTCTGAAATTTGAAATTTTTTTGGCAAAGAGTAGATTAGATGGCTTCTGGAAGAGGTATTAACCAGCTCGTAAGGAAGAGATTTCAATTCCAATCATCGGCTTTTCTTAAAGAAACGTTCAAGTTCCCTACTATGCCATATAGAATAGGTTTGGCGATTGGGTGCATTTTGATGGGGAATTTGTGTGATTTTTTTTTTTTCGTCTCATGCTTCTGCATGAGGCCCTACTGCATTTTGGCAGTTGATGTTTCCAACACTTACCCAAACTCCCAATTGATCTTATATGCCTTGGATTGTATTTGGAACTGTACGGAGTTTGAACTTCCAGCATGAATGACTTAATATGAATTAAACTATCTATTTCATGAAAATAGATTGTTTTTAGCCTTCAATCTCCATTTCTTTTCATTTTTGGTCTGAAATTTAAAATCTTTTTGGCAAAGAGTAGATTAGGGGCTGCCGGAAGAGGTGTTAACCAGCTCCTAAGGAAGAGATTTCAATTCCAATTATCGGTAAGTGTGCTTTTCTTAAATAAAAATATGTTTAAGTTCCTACTATGTCATGTTAGAATAGGTTTGGTGATTGGGTGCATTTTGATTGGGAATTTGTATGAATTTTTTCGTCTCATGTTTCTACATGAGGCTCCATTGAATTTTGGCAGTTGACGTTGACTATGTTTTCCTCATCTTGTCTGCATAATAATGTTATTTTCCCTCTATCGTGAAAACATAAATGGACCAATCTAGCCAATACAATTGGATGAGTCACACACTATTAATTAGATTTATACCAGGTACAAATGTTTGCCTTCTATTTTTGAAGGATGAATGACTACAAAGAAAATTGTGCCCTAAAGATATTTTTTATTCGCCGTCTTAGTATCAGACTCCATATCGGTACCATACTAGCACAATATCAGTATGATATGGAGTTTTTTGACATATTGAGTATCGGTATGCTACCTGTACTAGGTATTAGTACTAAATCGGTACGATACTGTACACTCCATACCACTCGGTTCGGTCTGATATGATGTATCTTACTTTTTGTCTATATGTCCAATAATTTTTTCATATATATCTTTATTATTTTCTTTCTTTGGTTTGTTTTTTATTTTATTTTATTTTTTTCTTTCTTGCCTTTCATCCTTTCTTTCTTTCTTTTCCGTTTGTTTTTTCTTTTTTTTCTTCTTCTTCTTCTTTTCCTCATTCCTTCCTTTTCTTTCTTTTTTTTCCCCTTTTCTTCTTCTTTCCTTCCTTCTTTTTTTTCTCTCTTTCTATTTTGTTCTTTTTTTCTATTTCTTGTTTCTTTCCCTGCGTGGAAGAGTTCCAGAGTTCCAAACCCATCCTGGTTCTTTGTCTTACAAGAATGAAACAGGACAGCCAGGGTGCTTGGAGCAGCTTCCCATCCCCTTCTTGCACTCGGAGCACCTCCACATAACGCGCGGCGTCACTGGTAAGGTCCCTCTCTCTAGTTTCCCCTCCCACTCCCCCCCTCTCTATCTGTGCTAGGGTTAGGGTTTAACCCTCCTTTTTCCTTCCTCCCTTTCTGCGTCCACCCCTCCCTCTCCCCCCTTTTTCTCTTCCTCTTTCCTTTTCTCCCACTCCGCCTCCCTCTCACTGTTCTCGGTGTGCCCCGGAATGGCACGGTATGGATCCCTAACTGGTCGCCGGCTGGTACATCCTCTGGTACCGGTTCGGCAAACCTTTCCTATATATACATTAAAAAATATTTTCTTTAAAGCTTTTGAGTTATCAAATTTCTATTTTTTTTCTCATTACTCTGTTATCAAATCTGACACCTTTAATAGTCCGATTTCTTGTACCGTGGACCCTGGTGGAGGTCATTGGTGTTACAGAGCAACTGGTGTTATGAAAGAGCTGAGTTGAGCTTGGACAGTTTGGCTCAGCTCGACCACATGAAGAGGCTGTTTGTGCTCATAGTTGTGATTAAATGTAGTTGAGCTATAATTGTTCAAACTTTGTTTGCAGTTTATACAGGGACCATCCACATTGTAAAAGAAAACTCATACAGCTTTTAGTCAAATTAAGGTGGTATATTTTGTTGAGATCATGTGATAATGCTTGCCAAATGTGAATAAGGAAAACTTATATTAATGTTGTCTCACTGTTCTTTCTCATTGGAACTGGATGTTAGAAGTTAGAACCCACAAAAAGTGAAAGATGAAATTTTCAGAAGTATGCTTGGAATATAATGTGAACAGCCTTCTAATGGAAACATCTGTAGAAGATTACTTAACCAATGCTATTGTGAAATCTTGCAGGGTATTGTGATTTGGACATAGTCTGATACATCTGAAATCTAAAGCATAAACTAATGCTAAAAAGAAATATGTCCAATAAATAATTGCAAACTTCTCTCTTAAGATAATTGTGGAATTTTTTATAGGAAATGGAGGAAGCGAAGTGCTTCCCCCAGCATTTATTTGAGAATGAAGAATTTACATCGAGACAGAGCTAACAAAGAGCTCTGGAGAGAGAAGGAAAAGACAAAGCAAAAGGATAGAAAAGAATAACAATCAGTTACAATGAACACTTGTTGGGAACTACTTCACTGAGACCCCAGATGCAAGCCGGGAGGATCAGGTAGGCTGATTTGGCAACGGAGGGCGAAGAAGATTGAGTGTCATGGTGGCTATCATTTGCGTTTGCGAAGGATGAGTGGAAGATGATGTTTATCAGCTTTTCCCATAAAAAGAGACTAATGTACAAGTGACCAACCTATTGTATTGCCAGCTATGGAGAATGGAAATAGATACGAAATAATAACATGACAAACATGGCCATGCCAATACAGAGAATCTGGGAAAAAAAGAAGATTTGGGTATAGTTAGGATGCATCGATAAATAAACAATTTTTCTCACATATATTAACTGTATGTAATGGAAACTATGATGGAGAAACTTGCAGCTTCTGATCGCTTATGGGATCTGGTTCCTTGCTGCACTTTGACTGCTTTCAGAATTTAATTCTTCTGAGTCTTCTCATCGCTGTCTCTCTATCTAAAGAGGAATGCTTCTTGTGTGCTGGAAGCCTGGAATATCTCTTTTGCAGCTCTTTTGAAAATCTTGTATATTCTCTCTGCTATGTTGTAACTTCACTATTTTTTCTGAATAAATTTTGGTGAGTCTCCATATTTCTCAAAAAAAAAACATTTATTAACTATATTTTAAATGGTGCATGAATTTGTGTATTTAGAAAACATTCTAAGTCCTAGATCTGCTCCACTCTCTTCTAGTAGACTCTCCCTTTTTATCTCAGTTATGGTACACAGGAATGAAAGGCAAAGGGCATTCTATTTGCCTTAAGATTTTTCAGATTTGGTGTCCGACTTACTCGACCCAATTTGACCTGTAAGTTGGCAGACCATAAAACTATCCATGATGTATGAGAGAAGTAACTAGATTATGTCGCCACTATATCTAGTACTATTTCTTTTTGAGAGAACAAGTGGTTGCTTATGAAAGTATCAAACATGCATTGGACCATATCGAAGTTGTATCAACATCTAATAAACTGTAGCCTCTTGGGAAAGTGTCCTGGGAAAGTGTCCATGCTTCATAGCTTGTGAGAGCACCAATTGAAAGGATCTACATGTCGGAATATTGCTGCTTAAAATTTTGTACAATTTGACTCTTAAATGAGAACTGAAAGATCCTGTGGAGTGGAAGATGATATATAATTTGTTTGATGGTAGAATTTGTTGTGTTTGGACCTTCTTGAGTTTAATATATGTTTTGTTATACAATGGTGGTTGCCTATCTCTTCTCACTTTTTATGTGAAAAACTTCATTGTTTATAGCTGACATTTGTCAACTTTTGGAAGCAGTCTCCACCTTTGCTTGCATCATTTCGGCTGCAGCAGGAAGAGGCTGTTGGATCTGCTGGCCTGAAGTCACTCAGGGCATTAGTAGTAGCCGGCATTGGTGTATCTGGTATTTTAAACTTTGTCACCATAGCATCTGCTGACGAAGCAGAGCATGGCCTACCACGCCCAAGCTATCCTTGGCCTAACAAAGGCATTCTTAGTTCCTATGATCATGCATCGTAAGACTATCGCCACTTTTATCTACATGTTTCCTTGAACTGTCATTGTTCTATATGAATTGCTTTTCTTTCAGATTATAAGCTAGATGGGTTATGTACTTGAGGAGACTGGTTATCTTTTAATAGTTGAGGAGATACATTGGTCTAACGTTCCTCCAAGTTCTTAAAGAAGCTCCTAGCAAAATAACTATTAGATATTGTACTAGTTAGTAGCCTACAAGGGCAAACACTCCTTAGATAATTCTGTTATTTAGACATTTGTTGATAGCTGTAACTATATAATGATGTGAATTGTGAACGGAATCCGGCGTGGTCACCAAGTATACCAACAAGTTTGTGCTTCTTGTCATTGAATGTCTCTGATTTCATATCGGGATCTTGTTGGTGTTGCTTACACTGAAGAAGAGACAAAGGCAATGGCTGCTGAAATTGAGGTGGTTGATGGTCCTAATGATGAAGGTGAGATGTTTACTCGTCCAGGTAGACTAAGCAATCGCCTTCCTCAGCCGTATCCAAATGAGCAAGCAGCTAGGTTTGCAAATGGTGGGGCACATCCACCAGATCTGAGCCTGATTGCCAAGGTCATACAACTAAGAGTGAATTCTGATTACCTGTATCCTTTGGCTTGTAAGCAACTAACATGTATCTCTTTGTCCCCCTGTTCCTCTCTCTCCAGGCATGAAACAGTGGCCAGAACTGTGTTTGCCCTTCTCACTGGCTACCACAATCCTCCTGCTGGTGTTCTGGTGTTTTTTTTTTCTGTCTCTAAACTTATGTTATGCTTTTTTTACATTATACTAGCCTGTATTACATGTAAAACATATGATAGATAAATAGATATATATGTGTGACATGTAAAATATGATCCACCTTTGATTTGTTTCTTGATGTACTTATCTTGTCTCACATAAGAGGCTTTCATATATTAAACAGTCATGCTTTGCATTCTCATTCAATCTTCTGAGTTGTTACCCTTCTGAACTTGCAGTATCTAGAATTCCTGGCTCTGATACTCAGACAAGTTATTTCACATACTACTTTATTGAGATTACTGATACTGTGCACATTTATCTGCCTATCTTCTTCCTTTCAATATAAGTTTAATATTTCAGTAGTGTGCACTGTGTGCATGCTTGTGTGTGTGCATGTTTGTGCATGTGTGTACTTGTGTTGGTGAGAGCACATCAATTGTGGTATTTTTAGTAGCAAGAAAATGCAATATTTGTTGCATCTATCCAAGCTTGGCTAGTTGCTTGCTAAAATAGGAAGTTGACGTAACCCGTCAAGAAATTAGGTAAGAATGGTATTGATGAGTCATGATTTTCTGGTGATTTTTGCACATTTTACTCAAGTACTTTTCAAATTATTATGAAGATTTTCTAAATTTTATTTATTCATCAAGATGACGCCCTTAATTTTATATCCTCTTTTACTATTTTTTTTGTTTCCTATTCTCTGGCATTCTTCTGAATATTTCCTAAACCGCTGCTGATTAGTCTATTTCAGCTCCTGTTTACATATTCCTAAAATCTGAATTTTTTATTAGTTGTCTGCTAATAGTTTAATTAGACAGCAAAAATTTATCTTTGTCCTAACCAATAAAGCATTAAGCAAGGTCAAGGTTTCATCAATGCTTTTTAACCACTTCAAACTTTAAGCATATGTTCATAAGGGATGTCTTGGACGATGCTGAAGCAGCTTGAGCCTTTTTGTTTAATTCCTTTTATCTAATGATTTTCTTTTGGAAGATTTGTTGCTTCTTTGCTTTGTACTTAGATTTTCTTTTTATCACCAAATACCTAGTGGCATAAATGCCTGTGAAATAATTGACTTTTTAAGAAGCACTTCTGCACACTAGTTCCATTTTCTAAAGATTTTTTCCATTTACATTTTACAAATGGGCATAAGTTTTGTTATCAGATACTTGGCATCCTTCCAATTGTTCAGTTCCTTGTTTGAGGAACCATGCTTGGTGAATACTTTCTTAGGCAAATGAATTCCTCAGTTCCTCCATTTTGGATTTTGCTTATGTTCGATGCACCACTTTCATCATCAACCAGTCACACATTTATACTAATCAGATAAATCCACTTTACCTAGGAGAATGCTCACCATATGCATAAATATGCAAAACCTCATTTCATGCATTTAAAGTTTTAACTCCAGGTTGCTGCTTTTCCTTAAAAATATGGAATTTGTTTGTGTCAGTCTGTCTTGTGCCATGCTTAGCTGCTTGAATATCTTTTAGACCTCATTATGAATTTTCCTCGCCATCATGATGTCCTCAGAAACTAGAGGGGAGCTCATGATTGATGGACATGGAATTAGGAAGAGTGCGCGATTATTGTTAGGATCTTATGATCCACAATCCATATCAAATGGTCCATGTTAAAATGTCCATCGATGATCCAGATCAGATCTCTAGATCAGGATTGTAGGATCCAGATTGTGGATCATATGATCCTTTGGATCGTAAGATCCAGATCCAGGTCTTCTTAGGTTATCCATCTTTTAAGTCCACTAATTTTTCGACATGTAAGATGACCAATCTATCATTAGTAAACCCCCAAAATATCAAATCATCAATCTCCTTTAAATTGTCATCTATTAAGAGTAAAAGGATTTAGCTGTTTCGGAGCGAAGACCAAGTGTCATCTCTTATACCAGGTTGGTAATTTGATTCCTTCTAAAATCTCTTTACCTCAAAGTAAAATTGAAATCAATAAGCCTATGCCTTTAGACATTTTTTGGGTCGAATAACTCAAAATATGGCGAAATAAAAGTATATTATTAATTAGTCAAATATTGTGTGTCTTGGACATAATATTTATGAGCTTATGATTGTGAGAAAGTAAACTTTTTGTGCTCTAATATTTTAATTTTTAGCAGTAATCAGAAAGTTTAATACATTTTTTTTCTCTTTTCATAGATAGCATTCAAATGAATTTTTCTACTGCCCCTTGCTCTACTCCAAGCTGGTTACTGCCGGCGCTTGAGGTGGTCTGTTCTCAAGTTGCGCAAACTGGTCGTTGATGTTGTCAACTGATCTCCTTGGACTTGTTAAGGCGATCATTTTTGGTGGAAGAAATAGCAATAATCAATTCGGGCGATGTATGATTGCCATTGGGATGGTATTCCATCTTGAGCGATTTTCTTTCCTTTTGTTTTACTCCTTTTTTTCTTCTCAATTTGGGTGAAACAATCATATGGAGCGCTTGATATCTGATTCTTTTGAACTTCAACTTTTTAGTTTGTCA
Source organism: Phoenix dactylifera (assembly GCF_051530095.1). Lineage (NCBI taxonomy): Eukaryota > Viridiplantae > Streptophyta > Magnoliopsida > Arecales > Arecaceae > Phoenix > Phoenix dactylifera. The sequence goes on from NC_143205.1 coordinate 19,825,730, forward strand.
AGGCTAGTCACAGCCTTCCACAGAAGAATTTGAAATTCATGAGAAATCATATCATCAAATGGTGTGTGCAAAAATTATGTAACAGAAAAATGTTTGTAATGTTGTTTGTTTCAGAATATTAAGTGATAAAGAAGGTTGAAGAATATAAGCAGGGAACAAGGGTTCAAAAAGGCAAGGTAAATCTAGTGAAAATGAGAATGTTAGAGATAAAATGTATAGTAAAACTTCAAGGGACACAGTCAAAAAAATTGAATGTATTTAAAATGTGAACATTATATGCTTAGCAGTGTGAAAATTGGCTCAGTCTGATGAATCCTAGAACATTATCATTGTCTTGGTCTTTTGTAGTAATTGGAAGGCATGCTTATAATATTGCTCATGGTGTTCGATTTCCTTCTACTATCTCGCATGCAAAATAATTTTTTTCTGGTAGGAGTAAGATGCAATTTGTAATTTACTTGTCGGTAAATTAATTCTTCCATCTATGGATGATGATTGCAATCTTCATTTTATGTTTGTAATGGTACCTACAAGATAAAACTATACAAGTAAAGTAGATAAAGAAAAATTAATTAGATAGACTCATAGCATCTTTGATTGCTATATCCATTACTAAATTCTGGTGGCTTTAGTGGAGAAGCTCCCTCAATCAAAATGGATACCGACCCGTTGTCTCTATCTTATCTTTTATGATTTGAATTAAACAATCTTCCACAATCCAAATGCAATAAAATAACAGAAGTGCCAAAAAAAATCATTCAAATCGATTGCGCAGGGATGACGCTACTGGGACGTGTCATAATGCATGGTTTATAAAGTAATCTAACTTTCATAATGCATGGTTGCCTGGAAATAGAATAATTTATGTGGGAGACAAAACAACCCCATTAAAATAAGCCAAATGCGTATAATAGAATATTCAGGACACCTCAAAATTGACATGGTTGTTCCTAAGATCATTTGACAAAAGTGGACAAACAAAACATAGTCCCGGCTAAAGAAAAATAATTTCAAATCTTTAAATGGCTAGCATCAAGATTACAAATATAATCAACAACTATAGGTCTATAAAATCTGAGGTTGAAATCAGATCGAGTACGAGTCAGGTACTAGTATATTTATATCCATATCTGTTTTATTTAACAAACATGAATAAGAATGTTAGTCGGATACAAAAATTTATATTCATATTTATTTTAAACGAATACGGATACAAATTGAATACCAAAAGCTTGAATATAAATATATAAATATAAATTAGATAATTAAACTTTATAACCACAAAATCAAATATATTACTGAGTGGATAATAAATAAAATTAATAGCATGTTAATGTGGTCATTTATTTTTTTAAAAAAAATATTAGTGCTGCATAAAATTAATTAGGGTTATAAATAGAATCGGATACGAATCGGATAATTGTCTATCTATATTCATATCTATTTTTCTTTGACAAATATGGATATTAGTTAGATACTCAAATTTCTATTCATATCTAGATAGATTCGAATACAAATGGATCTACACAGATATTATCTAATCCACTTTTATCCTAATGAAATCCCATTAAAATTCAACTTCTTAATTTTATTCATTTCTCAACTTGTCTCTTGGTCTTAAAGAAATTACTACTTAAAAATTTTTAATTTTTTTGGGAAAAAAAAAAAGTGGAAACAGATGGTACCAGTGATACTGTATAGTTTCATAAAAATATCGGTACAGATAAGCGATCATGTACCATAATTCGCTACCGGATACTGTACCATTTTTTAAAAAAATCATGGGGTAACGTGCAGCAATTGGCCGCGTGGGAGGAGGACTCACGCAAATCAAAGTACTAGCTAACAAAAATCTGGTATCCGGTTCATGTCAAGGTGATTTCGTGGGGGCCGTCCACTTGACCGATGTTTTGTTGTTAATTAAAAAAATTATCCACCAGCCATTGTTTTTAACAAAGCTTTAAATCTCTGACAAGCTGGCCCCCAACATGGCCACCTTGGTGGGGTTTCCTTTCTCATTAGTTAACGACTCTACCTAAATGTGGACTAATCATTTGAGTTCTTTTGAATCCAATGGAGTAGCCATCCAAAATCATTAGGATAGGACTAGGTCTATACTAGGTTTCAAAAAATATAAATTGTGCCACTAGCGCGATCTAGATTCGAAACACGCGGGTATCGATTAAATGTTTAGGTGGCGCTGAGGTGACATACTCACACGTGAGGTGACCCACGGGTCGGAGGAGGTATGAGAAAAAATTTCTGCCCGTATCGAATATTCTCTGGTAGAAGGGAGACCCAGTGGGGACTGCTATGCGGATGAGATTTCCTCTCCCCCTCTCCTCTTTTTAACCAAAAAAATAATATATATATATATATATATATATATATATATATATATATATATATATATATATATATATATATATATATATATATATATATATATAAATTGTAAGTAGTATCTGCACATAACTCATCAACTGTCCATGATTTTAAAAAATGTAGGTGATTAAATATTCATCACCCATCTTGCAATACTTGGATAGTGCACTGGCTTACACTGGACCTGGCTTGAGATTGGAGAGGAGCAAGTAGTTTTCTTATAAACAGCCACCGGTTCTAGCTTGAGTTTTCAGATAAAACAATCCTTATGAACATTATTTTTCTAAGCTTTTGTGAAGATTGCAAGTTTAGAAATGTTCCTCAAAATATCTAGCTCGTTGTTGGAGAGCTAGAATGATTCACAGCAGCCAATACGTCTCGTGGTAATGAAAATATATTGTTCTGAGGTATATCATGATTCAGTCTTCATCGACCAATCCTCACATCTTTGTTGGAAAAGTTTCTTTTGCAGTTCCTTATAAGGACCAAAAAAATAACAAATTTCCACCTATACAAATAAATTGTTGATAAAACTCCAAAATAGCATCTGCTTTTGACCTCATCTTTTTGTTCTCCTTTTCCAACTATATATTTACTGTTGTAGAATTCATGATGTGCAAGCCTTATGTATGAAGATGGAATGTATTCTTCATGCTGCATGCGAGTGGATTATAATCGTGTCCATACGTACGCAACCATATTTGCCTGCATGTACATACGTACGTGTAGAATTTTATTTTGCTATACTCAGAAGGATCATAAGGTGTCATTGCTCCATGCACAAACCCTACTATATTTGTGGGTCCATGCAACCGGCATATTTTTATCTGGCTCTCTCCTAGCTTTCACTTGATCAACTGCATCACCAATGGGAAAAAACAACATCGAATACATTAGAATTTTGAAGGAGGATATGGTGGACTTGGTGGACACAGTTAACAAACCCTAATTTTTGGATCAATTTAGAAGATAAAGGGAAGACTAATTCTTGGAGCATTGGCAATATTATTGACACGGTCTCATGCCTTACTATAGAAGATGCCACTCTTTGTTCTGTGTCTTGCATCCACGATTTTTTTTTTCTCAAAAAATTAAAAACTAAAAAAGGGGACCCAGCCCTTTGGAGATAGAATCATGATTCCAGCATCACTCTACTCTCCCTTGAGAGCACCAGTCTTAGCGGCAGTCAAGGATTGTTGCGATGCACCGAGTCACATAGGTGACACATGGAATTTTTGTAACACCTTAGAAGTGGGGAATGGAATTGTGGGGGAGAAATTAAACCTTCAAGGAGTGGCACCAGTGGCGTGGGAGGGTGTCACTTCTTACTGCAGGATATTCGGGCCATAATTAGCAGTAGCAAGGCTTTTCAGACCAAGTACGAGTTTCAAAAGACTAATGGGGCCGTGGACTGGATGATCTCGTACGTGGTTAATCACTCTGGGGATGCCCCGTGGGTTAGAAAGAAGGAGTCGCTTAAAACGTTCCGTAATTTGTTGTTTTTTGATCTTTTTGAATATATCCATATTAGAACGGTATAAATCATACGATTTAGTAAAAAATAATTAAAAAAAAAGGACAGCCCCAAATTTTTGAAGCATATGAGCCGCATATGGCTGTGAGAACTGGAGAGCAGGACTGGTGCTGTTGATGGTGCCAGGTCACCTTGGCAGTGAGGTAGAAGCCCACCTCATAGGACATGCCCTCCATCTGAAGGGCATACCCGAAGACCCTATAATATTTTCTTTTGTCACCCAAAACGTTATCATGATTGAACAGTATTGTTATTTCTCCACTATTATTCCTTTTCTATTATAATGACTAAGAACTATATACTATTTTATCCATATACCAATCTGAGACTGAACCTGGCAAATGATGGTTATCTTTTATGCTGCAATCTGGACTAAGAATTTCATGGAGGATAGATGTTTTCGTTCTATATTCATAACTTTTAAATTGTTTCTTAGTTAAATTTTAACTCTCGTAATTAGAAGTCAGGATCTTTAATTTGTAGTTTGCAATTATATTTGAGAGTTTCACTTCTAAATGATCTGTTGTTCACGTGTTGCAAGAAAATAGATGATTAAGCAGGGCTTTTTGACTACATATTGCGAGGTCTTGATCCAGTATACATGAATGGCAGGCGAATTAGAACTAAATATTCTTGGTTTGGGTCTCTAGTCGAACCTTGAATCACTGAAGAACTAACCTTCATCAATAAATATATCAGTTTGAGTACACGAGAGATTTGACTGCGTGAGAAGTGCTGAATTTACTAAATATTATTATTTGTTTGGATGCTAAATCAGAAGTTTGCGTGCAGTGGATCCAAGTTAATCGATATTCTTTATAAATATTAAAAATACTTGTCAGCCACGAATTATTGATGCATGGAGCTAGAGATTTTTTTAGAAATATTGAGAAAAAAAAAAGAAGAAAACCCACTCACATTATAATTACCTATAGCCAAAATCTCTAAGTGAACTGGTGTAATCCAATGGTTAAGCCCCATGCACCATGAGTAGGAGCTACGAACTTTGCAAATAAAAAATAGCTCCCCACTTTCGGAGTACTATTATGGGACCAAGGTCCCCCACTATCTATATTGACTTGCAACCTGCAAACATCATATCTTCTATCCGATTCTAGATCTCATCTGAAAACATAGTCACATCAATTAAAAATAAAGATTTGGAGTTCAGAAAAAAAAATAGAAGAAATTTTGTCAAAATATTGAAAATAATTAAAATAGCTAAAAATATAAAATAAGATAATAAAAACCAAAAATATAGACTTTCTAAAATATTTATATATTTATTTACTTCCAAAAAAAATATAGAACAGTCAAGCAAAACAGATACTTTTAAAAAAAAATCACTAGCAGCAATAGTATTTGATATTATTGAATTGCAGCACGTGAATATTTCTTGAATTATCTATCAATAACTCATCAAAAAATTATAAAATTTATGTATAATTCAAAAAAGAATAACCGAACAGCTTTGGATTACTTTGTTTATAAAGAATAGTTTGATTTATAAAAAAATGACTTCTTTTACTCTGTGACATTCGTCGGATGATGGAAGACTACAATGCTTTTTTAGGTATTGTATGTGTATCGGAAGACGGATAGGAGCGCAACTTCTGGACACACTAGGGGACTCTCCTTTACTATTTTGTCACATTGTCGCTTTTGATTTTGTTGGCTATATTCATATTAGAGTAGGGTAAGAAGCTATTGTACCAAAGGAGGAGGAGGAGGAGGAGGAGGATAATTTGATTTGAGTCTAACACTTAAACCCACTAACAATGTCCGGATCCGTAACGGTCATGAGCTGATGGCAACCCTGGTAAGCCTGGCCTCACTCCTCGGTGGTTTCCCGGCAATTCAATCCCAAATCCGGATAATTTGATTTGAGTCTAACACTTAAACCCACTAACAATGTCCGGATCCGTAACGGTCATGAGCTGATGGCAACCCTGGTAAGCCTGGCCTCACTCCTCGGTGGTTTCCCGGCAATTCAATCCCAAATCCGGATAATTTGATTTGAGTCTAACACTTAAACCCACTAACAATGTCCGGATCCGTAACGGTCATGAGCTGATGGCAACCCTGGTAAGCCTGGCCTCACTCCTCGGTGGTTTCCCGGCAATTCAATCCCAAATCCGGCGCCAATCAATCAACCCGAGCCAACGACTTTCCCTCTCTCTTACGAATATCGTGGTCCCGGTGTAGCAGCACCGGGCCCCACCCTCCCATGTGCCCTTCCCCTCTCTCTCCACCGGCTCCTGCCGCTCAATCATTGGCCCCGTCGCACAAACCCCCACCGGCCCTTCCAAATCTCTGCCCCCCTTCCTATCTCTCTTAACTCCGTTACGCTATCCTCTCTCCCTTTCTCGCTATTCCAGGCTTATCCTAAGCTTATTCCACTGCAATGACGACGCCCGACGGGGGCACTAACGGCGGGCAGGCCCCGGGCGGGACGGCACAGCAGCAAGTGATGGCGGTGGGCGCGGCGGGCGCAAACGGCACGGCGCTGGCAGTCAAGAAGCCGCCGTCGAAGGACCGGCACAGCAAGGTGGACGGGCGTGGGCGGCGGATCCGGATGCCCATCGTCTGCGCTGCCCGCGTTTTCCAGCTGACCCGCGAGCTCGGACACAAGTCCGACGGACAGACCATCGAATGGCTCCTCCGCCAGGCCGAGCCCTCCATCATCGCCGCTACTGGCACCGGCACCACCCCCGCCTCGTTCTCCTCCGCCGCCGCTTCCCGCTCCGCGGCCACCCACTCCCTCTCCTCCCCCTCCTCCTCCTCCTCCGCCCCCGCCGACCACAAGACCCCCCACCACCTCCTCCCCTCGGCCGTTCCCCACCCTTTCATCCTCGGCAAGCGCCTCCGATCCGATGACGACTCCTCCGCCGACAAGGACGACTCCGCAGCCGCCGCAGGCGGCGCTAGCGGCCCTGTCATCGGGCCGGCTGGGGGCTTCTGGGCGGTGCCGGCCAGGCCGGACTTCGGGCAGCTGTGGAGCTTCGCGGGGCCGGAGATCCTCATGCCGCCGGCGGCGGGGGGCGTCACCGGGCGGTTCGCCGCCGCCCAGCCGGTCGGGGAGGCCTCGGCCGCTAGGGTGGGGAACTACTTGCCTATCGCCCAGGGGCACCTCAACCTGCTCGCCTCCTTGTCGGGGGCGCCCACGACTGCGGCCGCGGCGGGGAGGAGAGAGGACGAGTCTCGCTGATCGTTTCCGGTTCTTAGGGTTAGGGTTAGGGTTTTAGGATTCTTATAGTTGTTAGGTTTATAGTTGGGTCAAGAAAACGTCGGAGTTTGTGGAATTGAATGAATTAGTTCGCCCTGTGTCTTTTTCTTCTTTGTTTGTGAGGCTTGTTCAAGGAGGAGTGGAGAATTCGGGTCTGTGAAACGGCTTTGGTTCCCTGAGCCTTGCAGCAAGTTAACAAGAATGGTTAGAAGAGGAAGGAGCCCGGAATCAGAATGATAGCTACTGTACTCAATGGAAAGATAGGAGCTTCACTATTTCCTGTTCTGCTGAGGAGAATGTAGGATACTGAAGGTTTCATCACTCCTCTCTTCTTCCTACAAGCCGCCCAGTGTGCCCAAGAAAGGCTTCAATGGAAATTTAGGTTTCCTGGAAATAGATGGGTCTACAAGCTTAAGGAGTAGCATCGGAGTTCGGTTTGATTGAATAATTGGCAACGGGAATGTTAAAAGTTGGTTAATTTATCATCTTGGCGTCTGCAGAGAAGAATTTGGATTAATAAGTGATCTGAGGTGCTTGTAATGAAGAGGGCTTGGGAACCCCGTGATTTGTGACTGAAACTTGGGGTATCTTCCTCCATTCTCTCCATATATCTCTACGTCAAGTGTGAAAATGGCTGCAGAAAAACTTCTGTTGTAAGCCTGTAAGTTCTGTTAATTTGACTTCCATCTGTATCTTAGTCATTTTTCCTGGATTTATTAGTAAGGAAATAATGAGTGTATGTATGTACTTATGGATTGTTTGGAGTGTATGATGCAAATAAAAATGTGCCTGTTCTTGCTACTGCCTGGACTTGCATTTGTGTGCCGTATTATCTAATTAATTCACAAAGAAATAAATATTATCTCACATTTCTTCTCTCTTTTTTTTTGTGTGTGGTTTTTTTGGGGGTGGGGGCAGCGGGGTTGGGAGGGGCATCATCTTAGATAATGCTTTTTGTTCTATATAAACTGACAATTAGTGTTGAATTCTTGCTTTAAATGTAATAAAGTTTCATTACTTGAAGGATTTACACTAAATATTTCTACTTGTGATTTTTTTAAAAAAAAATTGGATCTATGTGATACTTGAAAAGATACAATTTTTGCTCATCTTGGGTGCTCATTTTTGGTTGATTTTAACTTCAGAGAAGGGAGAGCGAAATCAGTGATTGCACTAATTTCCCCTCAAATTGTTGAATTCTTCTATGAATGAAAAATTTAAAGCATCTTGATAAGTTAAGAATCATTAAAATGTCTGAACCATATGTTTTATATATGATTGCGAGAAAGTAAAATCAGAGCAAAAGAGATTATTAGAATAAACTTGAGGACCTGCAATATTCTCTGTTATAGTATTTCGCTTCTCGAAAACTACTATTTAAGATGCAAATGTGGGAGCAAAGGATAATTTCATCGAGCATTTGGACCTTAATTATTAAGCCCAGTCAAACTATTTGGATCAGCTTTGAAAGTTCCCATTCATCTGCACTTGAATTTGGAGTTTATATTACAAGTTACTTGTTCACTATCAGAACCTTTTGGATTGTTTAACCATTCATCTATTTTATGATTATGACTTAGCAAACAATATGCAATTATGAACACCGGTACTAGTTGATTAGACCATTGTGTAGAGATTCTAGTATTCGCACAGGCATGAGCAGTGAATGAGGATCCATAGAGCTGAGCCCAAAGAGTTGGGGTAAGGTTGGCTGGTTATTGTTATAATTCCCTAGGCACAAGCATCACCTCTTGCACAATCAATGATTGACTTTGTGATTCAGGACGAAGGGATCTTAGGAGTTCTTGACTAGCAAGTACTAAAAGGGCATAAATGGGCACATGTACATTACACTATTATAGTCTTATAAGTGCTGGAAGAGTCTTAGTTTCAGAAGTCTCATTTTGTTGCCTTTGCACAAGTTGCAACATTTTGGGGTGAATAGGTGGCTGCGAGTCTCAAATCTCAAGTATAGTTCCACACAGCATTTATTCTGATGTTTAGATATTTCCTTCTAGGCAATGAAATTACTGGGGTTGTCATTGCAGTTAGACTCTTTTGGTATAGACTGAAAAATATGTTTTTTTTGTTGTATCATGTAATGGGCAGGAGAAGGGTTGGGGTCTAATTTCAGAGTATTTTGACATGCTGGCTTTAATTGTGCTGGAGCAGATGTTTCCTTTCTTATTCTACCACCATTTTCTCAGCCTCTAATTTTGTCCTTTTTTTTACCAAACTGGGTTGCTCCTAGTCCATGTTGTAACAATCTGGAACATGGTTTCCATTTGTTGTTAGTGAATTGTACCATTAAGAAGCGGCCATATATTAGGGAGCACCAAGTAGTTACCGGTTATTTTTCTTCTTCTTCTTTTTTTTTCAAATTGGAGAAAAAGAAAAGGAAAAAGAAAAAGTGGAGGGTTATAAGCATTCTCCCTCTACCTGTGGTCCACCAACCCCAGTCTCTCCTTTGATGTGCTCTGATGTTGTAAATAGTCACATGAATTGTCAAAGGAAATCATTCTTCCTCTATGACCGATCCATGTTCGTATTTATTTGTGCTTACGATATTAAACAAGCATGTTTGCCATGGTCATTTACTCTTGTACATCCAAGCACAAACAAACTACTTTAGCTTTGTTACTTGAAGTTGGTTTGTTTATAAAAGGTAGCTTTCTTCATTCTCCTTTCTGATTTTAGAGGAAAAATTTTCATGAGAAAAAGTTGCAGTTAGTCTCATTTGAACTCAATAAAATACAAAACTATGTGCACATCAATGTGGCTATTACATCCAGGGCATTTGATGGCAGTCTGGCAGAGGATGTATTTTTCTCAATCAAATCAAGCAGTAGTAGAAGTCGATGTTTTGCAACATGGTCAATATTCTTGCATAACTAGATTTAATCTTAGTTTTCAGCATGTTAAGTAACAAAATATCTTGCAGTTTTCTCTTTGATGGTAGACTATCTCTAACAAGACCATCCCCCAGTAGTATGGCAACAAATAACATTGCTTCAAAACAGAGTATGTCATGGATCCTAGAGAGCTTTGCTTTCAGCAGATTAAGTTTCAGATTATTTGTTCTTATCATAACAATTTCAGTGGGTGGAACCAATTTTTCCACCATAATATTCGGAAAACTGGTTAGATTCCTTTATTTATGAATTGCCTTTTATTTATTTTATCTGGTTTCAGCAAGTACTGTGGTTGGTGATCCCATCAAGTGGGTTTCTTTTAATTTTTTGTTTCCACCTAGTTATTGTGTTTTCTAGTAGACTTTTGAGGATTACTGGGGCCCTATATCGAACTAATCATAGAAAAAGTCGGCTCAACCTATTCATTCCAGCTTTGAGATATGATATGCAGGATGAGCAACTTTCACATTGACAGCACCGGTTCTTGGTTTGGTGGGAAAAAGCTTCAGCTTTGAGATATGATATGCAGGGTGAGAAACTTCCATAGGGCTCATTTGGTTCGCGGGAAATATTTTCCCTCCTACAAATATGATTCATGAGAAATAAATTCTTAGAAAGAAAATGCCTAGAAAAGTACTTTTGGCATGTTTGGTTGACAATGGAAAAGTGACAAATTTTCAAATGACAAATTTCCAAAGTACTTATGTTTGGTTGGCCATCCACTTTCCTGGAAAAGTTATATATAATTTCTATTATGCCCTTAATAAAAATTAGGTGTTTAATGTCTCTTTAATGCTTCTTTAATGCTGAAGGGTCTTTTTAGAAAAAAATAAAAATGGAGTGATTTCCGCCTCATGGGAAAGACTTTTCCATGAAATGTGGGAATCATATTTTCATGGGAATACAACTTTTCCATCTCTCTCCTTTGAAAACTCCAACCAAACAAGAGGCATCTCATTACTTTTTCGTTGGCCATACTTTTTTCCCTTCTTTTCCCGCGAACCAAACGAGCCCATATTGGCAGCACTAGTTCTTGGTTTGGCCGAAAAAAGCAATATAGTGTTGGCTGTGACTACTTAAGATGGGAGTCGGCCAAAGATTACGGCTTCAAAAGAGTCAAACGTCCAGGAAAAAAATGAGGCACCGCCCATAGACTGGGCTCGAAGTCTGGGGTCACCTTTCTCGGAATAGCGGTGATAGTCTTGTATGAGTTGTTGAGGAGAAAAAGAGGTTCTTTGACAAAGCTCCTCTATGTAGGGGAGGTTCAGTTTTCCCACACTGGAAAGCTGGTCTTGGGTTTTGAAACAGGTAAATTCTTGCATCATTTCACTAGAACAACTCTGTATCAATTCAGCATTGGTTGAATTGAAGAATTCTATGATAAGCCGGGATTGAAGGTTTAGCGGGAAAAAAAAGGCCTTGGTCTTGGACATCTCGAGGGAGAATAATTCGTAGGTGGATTATTGACTGACCATACCCATGAAGATTGCGTGGGCTTTGACTGACCATACCCATGAAGATTGCGTGGGCTTCTAAGGCAGAGTTGAGGATAGCAGGCAGATGAGAAACTAAGTATAAAGAAGAATATGAATTCCAACTATTTAAGTCCGACACTACTTGATTATGTATTTTACGCTATATTTTAACCTAATATATTATAATATTTTTTCCAACAGTAAAGATAAAAGGATTTTTTCCTAGAGAAAAATGAAACAAAAAAAAAAAAATGCAGACATGCACAAACGTGCTTTTTGTGGCTATAAAAAATCAAAAGAATTATACATAGCCATCGAACCAAAAATATGGAGCCATACATATTTGGTCCCCATGCAGGGTCGGACTACACACCTTCAGTTTCCAAGACTAACGCTCTGCCACTGAGATATAGGGACTTTTCTTTTTAATTAATGCAAAGAGAACTATAAGATATAATCTTCCATCTCAACTATAAAACCACAACTATTGAAATTTCAAATACATATACCAATATATGGAATGCTCAATAGAGAGTAGGGTCGGCGGAACTGCCTCAAATAGGACGGTTTTGATCATTTCGAACCATACGGGTAGCCTACCGGTATGGTTATGGCAATAAAAATGAAAATCGTTGTTGGAGGCGGAGAAGAAGAAGAAAAGAGAGCGAGTGGGGAGGGATTTGTCAGGAAGAGATTAGGGTAAGAAATCTATGCTTGAGAAGTTTGAAACATCCAATACATATTACAAAAATTAAATCATGAATGACAAGAACTTGATAGTTAATCATATAAAAATAATGTAGCAAAACTTGAAAAAATTCCCTACTTAAAATTAAGTATAAATAGCCACAAAAGTTCTGATATTTTTTTTTTATATTTTTTCAATTGAAGGATGTGTGCATAAAACTAATATTGTGTGTATATATGTATGTAGATGCATGTATAAATGTACATATGTATACATATGGGAGTGTGTGTTTATGAAATAAACTAGATAATTATGAAGGTTCGTGTAGATATAATCGGAAAGTTTTAATGGTTTGACTTTGATTCCGCACCCAACCAACTCATTACAAGATCAGATCTGGTCCTGGCCGGGGTTTAGTCGGGTCTATATTGGGTGTCCGATTTGCGGGTTTGATCCACAGCCCTAACCTGCACCATTGCAATTGCATTTTGTTGGTTGCAGTACGGCCTTTTGGGTTGCTCATCAGAATCCTTTCTAAACAATCATTTAAAAACCTTTTGAGTTGCTTTTGATAAATAATAGCAATATCCATCTTTGGCTTTTAAAATATCATCATCCACTGTCTTTTTTTTTTTGGCGCACCATCATCTACTCTTTTCAATAATGTCCCTTCCCACTACTTATTGTCAACTACTTTCTGTTTTTTTTTTTTTTTTTGAAATTCCTTTTTTTGTTCTTTTTGGCAAATGAGCTTTGAGCTTTTAAAGTTAGATGCCCACCTTGAGCCGAAGGGTTTATAATCCTTGGATACAAAACAGAATTCATTACTTGGAATCTATTACTATCACTGTCCCATGGAGTTGATGAACAAGGTTGGCCTACTTGAATCTTTTTTCCCTATGGAGGGAGCCCATGCAAACCATGGTGCAGGGTCTTTCGCTTCTTTGGATTCCTATTGTTCATTTAACATTTTTCATAGCTATAACAACACAAATCTCATGAATCTTTCCAGATTCCTTAAATTTCCTTGCTTGTGCTGGGGATGCCTTGCATGTCTACAAGTTCGAACACACAGGCCAGACAGATAGATTACAGAAAATTACTGCTTTCCAAATAATTCCAATCTCATGCAAATCCTTTCTTATAGTTCATGGCACGCAGATAAGCAAACCAGATATACCAGAGAGGAGGTCGTCACCCTCGCCCGGCCCCTTCATCAGAGCAGAAGTCTCCGGCTCTGAGCGGTGTTGGTTGCCCACAGTGCTGCGCCATAGATGACGACGTTCCCGTCCCCTTGGAGGACCAGACGGTAGGTGTTGGGCCCTGGGGCGCTGCCGCTGGTCCACACCACATCGCTCCCGGAGAAGATGACCAGGTTGCCATTTTCCTGCAGCGTGGCCCGGCACGAGCTGCCCTTGCCGTCGGTCCCCGACGACCACAGCGGCCGGTTCCCGTTCACGTACAGCACCAGGTTGCAGTCCCCCTGCATGATAAATCGATACGGCCCCTTCTCCAGATACTGGCCGACTTCGAGGCTCTGGCCGTCGAACAATGTGTCCTTGGCGACTGCCGTCGTCGCCAGGAGGCCCAGGACCAGCGCCATGACCTTCATGCTTTGGCCAGCCATCATGGTGTTCCTCTCTCTCTCTCTCTCTATTTGTAGTTTCATAGTCACCTTCGTCTGGTTTTATGGACTCGTATTTGCGGCCGCGAGACTTTGGAAAGTCGACGGGCCTCGAGTCCTCTATGGTTGGCGAGGAGTGGGCTCCTCGATGGCGTTGGGCGTTTGTCTGTCGTGCGGGAATCGTTTGACTGCTGAAGGTGGGCGGTTCTTGGATTTTGTGCGTCCAATGTGATCCAATCAATGGAAGTTTGAAATTATTGGCCATAGAAAAACTAAGTACTATGAGATCCAACCATTTAAATCCTACACTAGTTGATTATGTATTTTACACTATATTCTAACCTAATATATTATATATATTTTTTTTCAATAGTAAAGATAAAAGGATTTTTTCCTGGAGAAAAATGAAACAAGAAAAATTGTAGACATACACAACCGTGCTTTTTGTGGGTACAGAAAATCAAAAAAATTATACATAGCCATCAAACCAAAAGTATGTAGCCATACATAAGTGTATTAAAAAGTTAAAAACAACAAAAATGAATTTTGCCCCCATGCAGGATCGAACTACAGACCTTCAGTTTACAAGACTGACGCTCTACCACTGAGCTATAGGGGCTTCATCCGTGGGTTACTGCAAAGATAATTATAAGATATAATATACCATCTCAACTCCTCTTGAAATTTCGAATGCACATACCAATATATGGAATGCTCAAAACATTCTAATGTTGCTGGAAGAATTGCTTGCAGAGCATTTTTAATGTCCTCGTCAAATTTGTCAAGACATGTTTGTAAGTTGGAATATTAAAATTTTAATTCAGTAACGAATATATTCCATCAAAAGTCAGAGAAACCTTATGACTTTCACATATTTATATCAGCTGAGGACGCAAAGTAGCAGCTCAGAGAGGCCAGGCCCATCGTCATTGATGTTGAACCACTGGTCAAGGATTTTGCAAGCAGATGGAAGGCTGCAATTGAGCTTATACACAAAGATGTGATTGCTTCTTTCAGCAATTTTTTGTGTGGAATGGAGATCCTCAAAGCTGCATTGACACAGCTTCTGCTGTACTATGCTAGAATAACTGGTGGCTCTGCTCTGAACTAGGACTCGGTGTCCATATCCTCAATAACGTATGAAATCAAAAAATACTCAAGGACCTTTTAGTTCTCCAGTTCTTTTGAATATACTGGAAATCCATGGAGACCAGCATTGCAAATATCAAGGGAAGGGATAAAAGTTTCAGTTGATAACAGGGCTGTTGCCATGTTATCTGCCATTTTTTTCGAATGGCCTTTTCAATTATTGTTAGTTATTTTTGTCCAGTTGACAGCCTACAGTTTAGTACGGGATCATTGGGCGTGTATTAACAATGAACACAATTAAAGGAGGGGATGTTAGAGTTGGATTTTATTTGTACTTGTATGTAACTATACCATTTCCTCATTGCCCTGGGCATGCCTACAAGAAGCAATTTTTTGATGGCTGGAGCCATGCGACTGCTCGATTTGTTCAAAAAGCTGCTCGAGTTTGCTCAATGGCTCTGAAGTTATTTCCATCTTGGACAGAACATTGAGCTACTTGAAACTCATTCCTTTTCATCCATGGACGACCAAAACAAGATGATTGTAATACCTTAAAGCATCTTTCATAGCTTTAGATATCGTTAACATTTAATATTAGTGCTTTATCTTATGAGCAAACAGGACATGCATATGCTGACCTGCAGAAATATTTTTTATCCTCTTTGTGGAGAACAATGGGGGGAATGCCATCAATCACTTTGTAGAAGTGGTGAAAAATTAAGCATGAAATAGCGTGGATTAATTTAGTGGGTATATGGTGATTTTACTGACATAATTTTCTGACATCTGATATGTTACTCTGTAATCTGGAGACCTCAGCGCACGGTCTTTTTTCAGCAGGATGCAAGGTCTTGGACTTCATGCCAAAGGCAAACAGCGAGAACATCACCCTCTTTGATTCCAGGTGGATTCATTCTCATGGTGGCTTAGCTAGAGCCGAAGTCCCGTGCATTTGGCAAAATAGGGAGTAGGATTGGCGGAATCGTTCCAAATCAGAGAGAGGTTGAGAGAGAGAGGCCGACGGAGGGGCGTAAAGAGGAAGCCGTATTCGAAACAGGGATCAACCGCAACTTCCCCTTTTTGCCCCGGCGCCGGCCTTCACCGGCTTCCCTACCTCCCTCCTTCGATCTGTCTCTCTTCCGCTCTCGTTCTTCCTCTTCCCTATCTCTTCTACTATCGGCATGGTATGGTGCGGGCCTGTATCGACTCGTCCTGCCGGAGAACCGATGCGGTGCCCATACCGTTTCCACCGATCTTGATAGGGAGTATTCTTAGGTTGTGCTTGGTATCGAATTGTCATTTAAAAGAAAAAAATCAAAATTTTATTTTTACTTTTTCTTACATTTCTTATACCAGCAAATGTTTGGTGATAACAGGAGCCATTCCATCATGTTGGGGCTAGGAGGAAATACTCAATAGCCATTCCATCATGTTAAACAATCAAAACAACTCTATTGCAAACTAAATCCTAGATTGCATTATATAGACTAGTCTTGCAATGTTTAAATGAAAATAGGAAATACTCAAATTCCAGATTTTACCTAACCCATCTTGTTATCTATCCCTTGATTAATTGCCTCCCTTGGATGCAACTTGTTCTTTAGCCATTGAAAAATTCGCTGTGATAGTTTTATTATTTTAACCTTTTTGCATTTGACATGTAAAATTTTTGTTTTCTCGTTCCCTATATTACTATACATAATTAATGGATTTCAATACCATGCTATGCACATGATTACCATATAGTTTTAAACATAATCATGCATGTACTAATTGTGATATACGCGGCTTCCATTAAAGATTTTAGATGGAGAATAAATTTCGGAAAAACTGTAACGCATAAATTTTAGTTAAGATTAAATTTTGCTATAATTAATAAATCAGTGGGAGTTTGGATATTGGAGGGCATGAAAGTTTTATTGTGCATGGAAAGATGGAAATCTCATTCTTTTCTATAAAAGGTTAATATGACTTAAATATCCAAGTGGCAAAACAAAAAAAAATCTAATCGAAGTCACTATAAAAGGTGATTTTTAGAATAATTTACCAGCTTCCCCTTTGAGAGCTAAAAAGTAAAAAGTAAACGAAGTACAAGGTGTCGCCTTTTTGTCTCTCCTTTCTCCCGTCTATTACAGGACTCGAAAGGCGGGAGAATATATATTCTCCGTCTCTCTTGATCGCCTCTTGGAAGTCTCCTTCCTTTCCTGTGCGAGGGTTGCCGGACGATGGCGACTAGGGTTTGGAGAAGCTCCATCCGGGATGCCCTGTTCAAGAAACCTAAATCTGGGGCTGCTGGCGGAGCTGTCGGGCCGAGGCTGGCCAGCACCGGCGCCGGAGCCGCCCCGAAGATTCCACCCTCTTCCAAGAAGGTTTGAGCCTCTTTTTCTGATCAGCATTTATTTCGTTCTTTAGATTGATATTAGCTCTTCGTATGAGTGGTTGTGATGTTTCTAGGTAATTCTTGCTAGCTACAAAAAAGGTTTTTTCTTGTTATTGTTCCTGGATCATAGCCTAAGCTAGGTTTTTTATGTGATTCTTGGATTCGTATGCTAAAATTAGTGCGAACTATGCTTGTTTACTAGAAACAAAATGTTTTTTTTCCTTTCCCGATTCCTGGATTTATATTGGGAGGTTACATGAAACAGCTGATGCTTGCGAGACCTGCTATTTGATCACGATTCGTTTAGCAATTTTGGATTTTTTTCCCATTATTTCGAGAGGTGTGCCGCGCATCTTTCTGGGTTTGTTGTGGATTTCTGTTGATACTAGAAGGCAATTCTATTTTTTTTTTTTTGTAGGGAAGGTTATTAAGTGGAACCATGATAGGGCTAGCAATAGCTGGAGGAGCTTATGTGAGCACGGCCGATGAAGCCACATTTTGGTACGTCTTATTAAATTCTTAGATTTGTGCATAATGATCTGTTGGCAGATTCAGACTTTCACTTAGCTTGGCTGTATATGTTACTTAGTGCTTAAAAACTGTTATGGATTTTGTTTTCTAGAAGCATTCAATTGGACTTCTTAGTCAGCACTTAACAAACTTCTCAATGATGTATACTATGTTATGATTAAGAATAGTATGCGCTCTATCTTAAAACTTTCATCGACCTCTATTGCAAACCTATTTATTAGTGAGGCCTGTGAACTATAGGACTGAAACTTTATAGAATGGCCAGTTTCTCTATATTTGTGGCAGAGTTCTTACCTTTCTATTTGGTTCTTCTTCCACACTTATTTGTTTCTGTGCTAGCTTTAACTTCTTGCATGTTTAGCTATGTTCAGAGCCTTTCCTCACTTTTTTTTTTCTGGTTCCAAGTGTTCATATGAGGTTCATCTCACAGAGTTCTTGACATGCATTGTCATTTAATTTTTATTATAAGATTTTTTTTGTTGGAGGTTAAATAGACATTCAAAAAAGAAACTTACATACAGCATATCTAGCACTTTCTGATATGCAACTTATATTTGTCTCTATGTTCGCACACATGCGAGAGATAGAGAGTTTACATTTGGCTGCATAAGTCCTGCACTTAACTACCTGTTTTGACATTAATTTTTTGCTAATTATTGATTTAACTCAGTGTCTCTCTTTATACATATGTTTGAATAAATACACATGCATGTGTATATGTACATGTCTGTGAGTTTGATGAAGGAACCGAGTCAATATTTTGAGTGAGTGAATAATGAACTCTCTAATGTAGCCAAAACCATCAAGTCGAGATTCAAAAACTCGTTATGGTTTTGGTTTTGCGTATTCAACCAAACTAGGCGAGTTTTAGTTTTTGTGGCCCTTGCTCTAGTTTCGGCAGTTTTTTTTGAATATTACAAAAATAACAAATGATATTAATCGAAATAAGGAAAAACAGCATATCAATAAATAGGCAAGCAGGAAGATGAATTAGACATCATTTTAAAGTACAGTTCTGTTGAATATACTGGTTACATGGTTTCACGTAAATGTCATCTTTTTAACTTATGTTCAGAGTGTACTCTATCGTCGTGCTTGTTGATGGAAACCTAACATGTGTTAATAGAAATGACAATTAGATTTCAACTCTGGGATAGTGAAACCTATATCAAAAAAATTGCTTTCCACCGAAATCTCCTTGCAAATCTTTTTAGAACTTCAAAATCTATTTTTGAATTGAAAGAAATGCTTGTTGACATTGAAAAATGAAATGGAAAAATATTAGCATAAGCAACCCAAATATGCAAAAAGCTTGGCCTTATATATGTTGGTTTCTGTGGAACTCCAAAATCATTCAACATCCAGCTGAAACTAAACTGTTTCACTTTTATTTTTGAAGTTCCTAACAAAACTTTAGATCATGCATTAGGTCATATGCCAACCATTAGCAGTCTCTACCTTACAACTAAATCAAGTTTGTTTTAGAGGCCTCACCTGCTAGCACTACAGGATTTTTGGAAACCATCATAATATCCATGCTACAAGTCTTTCCCTCTCCATTATGCTACCTGAGGTATTCTCCTTCATGGTGATTTAAAAAGTGGTGTATATGGCTGCATATGCAGATACCAGCCCTAAATCCATTTGCTATATGCACTGCAGATGGGTAGGATAGGTTGTTTGCATAGCATTATACATGCAATCACTTAAGCTTATCATTTCTAGTTGGGAGAAGAGAATGATATGAAAGTTTCTCACAGTGCTTGCAGTCCTCCAACTTATAAGTCTTGCTTGCTTAGCTTGCATGGTCATGAAGGTTGCCATCGAGTAGAACCTAAATTAAACTGGAACCTTCCGGTTCCACTATTCTTTTGCAAGCTAGATGCTTACTTCTTTCTTGGCATTCTTCAAGCATTGCGTACTCTCAAGAGATCTCCATGCGTTACAGAAGAATTATGTTATTTTTTATGCAGTTGTACATGATAAATCCTATATTACTTTCTGAATCGCATAACTTCTTTTGCTGCAGATACTGTTCATACCTTTTAAATCTATGTATCGAGTAATTATTTGTTTATCTGATTTAAGATTCTTTGCTTCTAATCTTGCAGTGGGTGGTTGTTTAAGGCTACAAAATTTTTGAACCCATTCTTTGCATTGCTGGATGCCGAGGTTGCTCATCGGTTGGCAGTCTCAGCTGCGTCTCATGGCCTCGTTCCTATAGAAAAAAGACCTGACCCAGCAATACTGGCATTGGAGGTCTGGGGAAGGAAATTTACAAATCCTGTAGGTCTTGCTGCTGGTTTTGATAAAAATGCGGAGGCAGTTGAAGGCTTACTAGGGCTAGGCTTTGGCTTTGTGGAAATTGGCTCTGTTACCCCTATTCCCCAGGAGGGAAATCCTAAGCCTCGTATCTTCAGATTGCGACAGGAGGGGTAAGCATGTATGTTGCAACTGAGTTTCTTAAAGTACTGATTTACCATTTAAAGCCATGGCATGAGACAGATTTATGATACCAAGTCTGCATAGCAAAAATTTGTTGGCATTTGAGCTTCAAGTCCGTACTTCTATTTCATCAATCATTGGGGTGCTTAACTTTATGAGCAGTGCTATAATTAATCGATGTGGGTTCAATAGTGAAGGTATTGTGGTGGTTGCAAAACGTCTTGGTGCCCAGCATGGTAAGAGGAAGATGGAAGAAACTTCAAGCTCATTACCTTCATCAGGTGATGAAGTAAGGCCGGGAGGAAAAGCAGGTCCTGGCATTTTGGGCGTTAATCTTGGCAAGAATAAGACAAGTGAAGACGCAGCTGCTGACTATGTTCAAGGAGTCCATACTTTATCACAGTACGCTGACTACTTGGTATCCCCTCGATCTGCTTCTAATTATCATAGTGCGAGGCTAATGACCTTATGATCTTTTGTTCATGTATGCATAGGATGTCATGCTTTCGTGACTTCCCAGATACAGCAAGTTCCTCTGGTCGGTTGGTTGGTCTAAGTGCTGGTAATTTCCTATGGTCTAAATGACCAAAGATGAGTTGCAGCTGCTAAGACTGCAATAAAAATGCGCGAACATGATATATATGCTTCTATGAGCCAGTTATTATCACATACATAACGTACATCGAGTCTCGTTGACTTATTACATGCATAACCAAAAAGTGGAAGATAACCACATTTGTTGTAATTGTAGCATGAAAACCTCAGCTACATGAAAAATCCAGTTACTTGCAGACAAACAGATCCCAAGGGTTTTGGTTGTGCATATATTAGATGTATTTTTGAAGGAATAATTTTGCGAGAGATGCCAGAATACCCTGTCCTTTTTTACTGGCTGGCCACCTTTGTGACTGCATTGCATTTAGTTCCTATCAATATTCTGCAGAAGTAGCAGTGTCATGAGGAATTCTGGCTGTCTGATGTTCATTTCTGTGGCTTGGATTTTGGAGGACAACCCAGATGTCTATCATTTTGGACATATTCTCAGTATAAGTTTCCTTCCTTTCTCTTTTGTTTCTGGGGAGCATTAGTCATGTGGAAAGGGGTTCTAGCTTGTTGGAGGTTATGACTCTGCTCCCTTTAGTTGTAATACCTGCAGTTTATATTTGTAGTCCCCTGTGATACAGTTCACCTTCCATAGAATACAAATACTTCAAGTTCAATTGAAGTGCCCATTCATGTTGTTAGACAGATATGATGAAGTAACAGATTGTTTATTACTTACTGGGGCAAGAAAGGAAAAAAGTCCAAAAACTGCTTTCAAACTTGTACTTAAAACCTAAAATTCAGAGTTCTAGAACTATAGTATTAGAATTTCCACTGTGTCATTTCAACTTTCCTGGAATTATACCAGTGCGGCTTTCATATCTAATGGTAACAGTTTTTTTATTAGAAAAACAAGAAATATGTGATAACATTCCGTATCTTATTTGAATGAGCCTCATCATCTCATTTAGAGTATGACTTGAGCATTAATTCATGGATATGGAAAGTTTGAGTTGGCACCAGGATGAGAATTGAGTGAACTCATCAACTAACTGTACTCCTGATCTTGGCCTATCATTAATATGAAAATCATAATGTTGGTGTTAGCTATAAATGACAAAATGTTATGTACTGCATTTACTTGGTTCTCTTATGTAATAGAATGATTACGATGAGAAACCTTTCGTACAAATAAAAGAAGGAGAGTATTTTACTATTGGGGATTTATACTTGATATAAGCTATAAAGCTAACCTCATATTTATAGGGAAGGGGGACCTGGCAGTCACTATGCGACAAGATGAACCATACTGCTTATGACATCTGACTAATTATGGACTATGATATCTAATTTTCAAACTAGTTTTTTGAATTATTGCTGTGAATATTAAGTATCTTTTTTTGTGTATTTGAAATCACATCATGTTTCAGGTCATAAATATCTCTTCTCCAAACACTCCAGGCCTTCGCAAACTTCAGGGGAGAAAACAACTGAAAGATCTTGTTAAAAAGGTATAGAAATTGGAATTTTAACTGGGCATTCTCCTCCCCATTGCTATTTTCTTTCAGCCTGTTAATTTAGTGCACTTGAGATGATGGGCAATTGATTCTTTTGACTTTTGTGATTGATTTGTAGGTGCAAGCTGCTTGTGATGAGATGCAATGGGCAGGGGAGGGTCCACCGCCATTGTTAGTGAAAATTGCACCTGACTTGTCTAAGCAGGACCTTGAAGATATTGCAGTGGTATAAACTCAGAGGAATCTTGTTTCCCCTCTGAATACTGTACCTTGTTCTGATAGTCTTCCTTTATGCTTTCTAGGTTGCTCTTGCTCTCCGCTTGGATGGGCTGGTAGGTTTCCCCAATATTTGTCTGAATCTTTCTTTTGGTTATTTTGAATTAATGTTTGTCAGTATATCTCTTTGTCCATATGTGTGCATGCATTTTATTTTTGTGTGGTTCGGTTGTTTTGCAGCGTCTTACTCAAGGATTAGGTGCTGGTACCCATCCTGGTCTAATCCCAGGTTGGTATGGTATCAGGACAGACTGAAACAACCATCAACAGTAAGAATGAAGCGAAAATAAATAAAAAAAAGGTGTCCCAGGACACCAGGCCATCCAAAAGTGCTGCTATGCAACCGTCCCAGTCCATCCTGTCTGGTACAAACCGAGACAGTCAGGATGTCCTGGTCTAGTAAAAAAACCAGTGTCCTAGGTGCGTCCGTACTGTTCTCTCATCAGAATGTTATGGTACCGGCAGGACATGCCAGGATGCATCAGGACTCAAATCTCATAGTTATGAAGAGATGTTTTCTAAAACTCAGAACAATGGATTTTAAGGAAGCACTCTTTTCTTAGGTGTTGAATTTTTTGACGGATTTTGAGAATGCAAGAACTTAAACAAAAAGAGGGAAAAGTTACTGGTCATGCACTCCAACCTTTATATGCAGCTTTTGCAGTTTATTGCTCACGCATAGTTTAATGAATATGGTAGGTTTATGAAGGCTTTTTTCCTAGGTTTGTACCTTAGCTGTCAAGTATAATGGCATTGTTGCATATCTGGTCATCTTAACTGTATATCTGGGCACTGACCTCATTTATTGTGTTATTTCTGTATGATTTTATATGGCTTTGGAAATTCTGTATGCTCCCATAATTCTGCTTAGCAATAAATGTTACCCATATATCATATATTAAAACTGTTGAAATTTTAAATTACACCAATCTTTCATAATGGTTGCATTTGAATTTATTATGCACAAGTATAAACAATGCCTCCTCAGATCATATCAAATACAACTGTTTCAAGACCCGATCCTGTAAGTAGACACCCATTGGCTGGAGAATCTGGTGGTTTAAGCGGGAAGCCACTCTTTGATCTGTCAATGAACATTCTTAAGGAGTTGTACATTCTTACTCGGGTATTAATCTGCATCCATTTTTACTGGAATACATAGAAATCTTTGGTACTGCATTCCTTTTTCTTTTCAAAACTACATCTTTCATACTTTTTTTTTTCTGTGTGCTCCAGAATGATGTTTCTCACCCCTGATCATTGCTCACTATTTTGTTCGCATTCAGTTTTGTAAACTGACTTCAGAATACTTGCATTGCAGGGAAAAATTCCCCTTATAGGCTGTGGTGGTGTTAGCAGGTATTAGAACCTTATAATTAGTAGAGACATTGCTGGATGCTTACTAAAAAGCAATTCATTAACTAAAGTTTATTAAGTGTTACCCAACACAGTGGCGAAGATGCATACAAAAAGATTCGAGCTGGAGCAACACTTGTTCATCTTTACACAGCCTTTGCTTATGGTGGACCAGCACTCATTCCCCAAATAAAGGTTTCTCTTGGAACAATGTTGCTTTGTAATATTTTTGATGTAATTCTTTTCATGTATTCCATCAAAGTGATCATTTCACAATCACGTGAAATAGATTATTCTGTTTCTTAAAAATTTTCTACTTTTGTAAGCTAATATAGATAAGCTGTTTCCAGTGATTAAGAAATAATCCTTTCTAACATGCTTCCTTTTGTGAATAATTGATTTCTTACTCCATCTCACTGCATCTGGTGCATAATCATTCTATTATGTATCCTCTTATTCTGCATCTGCCATTCTCCTGTGAAGTTCAAGTGTTAATTAACCATCGATATTGACTCTAGCATTTTTCCTTATATGTTCGATTTATATATGTTGTGTTCGCACATTCTGAAGTCTTATTTTCTTGTGCATTGATACTGGTCAGAATGCTTATAATGTTCTAAAGCTGGGTAGGACCTCCCAAATTTTTGAAAGTTGAAATTGGTGAATGCAATAACCCTGAAAAATGCCTCTATGAACTATTTGAATTGGTAGATGTTCAACTCTATGTGGGGATCTCACCTGTTTGCATTTGAGGAGTGCATTTCTTAAATTTGATTCCAATTATGTGCACATTTAAAAGATATATTCAGAGATCATAAGCCTTTAAATTTGTTGTATTTTCAATAATGGTGTCAGAGCACAACTAGATTATGGTTTTAACGTCAGAAATATTTAATAAAAAATAAATACCAATGTGTAAATAGTTCTGTACGCAAAATATAGTGGATGTGTTTTGCCTAAAAGATTCGTTATGATATGACAAAAAGTGATACTCAAGTAGAGTCCCCAGAAAGTATATGTTAAAGACCACTTTGAAGCAAACCAATTGCAATGTCCAGAACTGGAGAATTTCTTTAAGTTTTAAATTTCTAAGTAAATGGGATTGCTCAAACTTTTAAAGGTAATCAGTATGTATATCTTCTTTTTCCTTTTTTTTGATGTAAGGGATTTAGTTGATTTAATAGCTAAAAAATCCCATGCCAGATTCCAATAACTCTAATTAAGGTATTAGTATTATGCAAACTTGAAATCAAGAATATAATAAAACCTCTATAGCAGCCTCAAAATAATCTTGGTTGACCAATACAATGTGGTGTCACAAAACACAGACCAACTTTGTCTGGAATGGTCTCATATTGGAAAATGTCAAACATAATATATAGCACCGTACAAGCACTGACCATACTGCCAATGATGATGCTTCTTGTCTCAGCCACAATTTTAAACCATACATGATAACATGACAGTTGACTAGTTGTGGTGGGTCTTTGATTCATCAAGTTGATTACTCTTCAAACCTGTGTAGGTTAGCACCTTGCAAAGTTGAGCCTAAGATTTTATTTTATTTTATTTCTGAGGTATGGTAGAAAACTGGAAATGCATCATCCAGGTTTGAGCCAGAACCTCTCCCCAGTGCATGCACAGGTGATAACTAGTAGTTTAAAGTCCTGTTAGCAGTAGTTTTTATGTGCTAGCATGGAAGGAAGCTCTCAAAATCGAATTTGTTATTTTGCTTCCCATCAACGCCCTTGCTTCTTTCACCAGTATACCATATCTTACTGGTCTGGATGGACTTTCATTTTATCTGAGCTAATGCTGATATTTAAGAAGCTATTCAATGTTTACAAAATAGGGTTTTGATAGTCTTTTTTTTTCATTTTCTTTTTCCAGGCTGAGCTGGCAGAATGCTTAGAAAGGGATGGTTTTAAGTCCATCCAGGAAGCAGTAGGTGCGGATTGCAGACAAACTTTTCATAATTCTTAGAAGGAACTGGATGGCTCAAAAATGCTTTGTGCTGATGGCAAGTGACTTCCCAATCTACTGATTTCCTTAACCAAGTTAAGCCAACTCATTCTACTTATGTGCAAAAATGAAACCAGTTTCCCACACTTGAGAACTCAAAAGTTGCGGCTAGTTTTCTCTTAACATCGAGCAATTTTCGTTCCTGGATTTTATTAAGTTTTGCTCCCTCGGTGTGACCTATCATCTCCATATTGGCGATGAAGTTTTGATTGATATATGTGGCTTCCCAAGGTATTCTAGAAACGTGCAAGTCATTTGAAACTTTGGGAAGTTTTTTATTCCTCAAAATTATATATATAGCTTGTTTTTGGAGGACAGACATTTTCCCATTTCTCAAAACGGGTCTGTTAGCCGTGTTTTTCCCTTTATAATTTTGCTTTTTGGTTGTTGGGAAAGGATGAACATTATTTTACCTCTTACCTTTTTGTAAGCTGTGTTGTAAGATTTTCAGATCCTATGATTATATTTTTCTTTGGTGCTCCTTTGACTCTGTTGTTCACTTGTTGGCATGAGACATCACTAAGGTAAAAACAAGGCCAAGCTCAGATTTTTAATTCTATATGTATCAGTAATATGCTTACTATTTATTGTTCAGCCTGGAGAGAAATATTTCTACTGAAATCACATTATGAAAAAAAGAATTTCTACTATGATCTACCATCGGTTACTATATGCTTTAACCCTCATAATCCAGAAAAGTGGGGTTTAATCAGCATAAAGTTGACCAAAGACTAGGTATTACCTTCCTACTTTGATCACTTTCATGAGGTTTAAACATGCATCATCTTAAGAAACATGGACTTGCCAATCCTGGTTTTAGAAAAGATTTAAGAAATATTTAGCACCTATAGGAATTGCATCATCTCCTTCAGAGTAGGAATCGATAAATCATTTTAAGGAATTGGCACCACAACATGCTGGTTATGATGAATTAGATAGTTTGTCCTTTGTCTTGAAGATCAAAATGTTTTAGTATATTGTCGCATGCAAGTTTTGACAAGAGACACTAGCCATAAAAATGCCAGTATCTATATGGGAGTTCTGTATCCTAGATCCTTTTTGACATAAAATATTATTATATTTCTATTTGACAGAAATTGGTCAAAATATGTGAGAATCCACCTGCAAAACCATCTATCTTCACCATAATATATAACAGAAGAAGTTCCAATTCATTATGCAGTCAGCCATATAATTTTTTCAGTATCTTTTATCATAGATTAGAATAGAGATTGTGATTTGCAGCATTTATGTGCATCATGCTGGAAATGTGCATACAGTTATAAGAAGTACCGGGCTGATGGATCATTCTTGCTTGCACTGTTTTCTTGCGCTGCATTTAACTCCTTGGAGATCCAACAACACAGATTGGTACTGCCTAGTGTCCAGCTTATAGAATTTCTACCTGACCTTGTGGGGTGAATGAATGATGAGTCATGGATACTCTCAGGACAAATTAAATTATGTCTTGTGAAAATTGATATTAGATTAAAATTAGAAACAAAACCCTGGATGTATCAAGTAGGACTGCACTTGAATTTGCCAAGAAATTATCCATACATGCAAAGAAAGTACTTGATTAGGAGAACTCTTGAAAACTCTTCTTGATCTGATTGCAAACACCCTGTTGTTCTAATCTTCATCCTTTTTTTCAGTATTCTTTGTGCTTTTGGTCTATCTTTTGCAAACACCCTATTGTTCTAACTTTTCCATATTTCGCCCTGAATATAAAAGAAACCATTGAAGTTCTAAAATCTCTGATATTGAGGAATCTATCATCTTGAGGCACCTCTTCCCCATGATGTTGTAGACCTCCTCCTTGATTATATCCTCTCTAAATCTCCCCCTAAATTTATAGTTCTGTTACAGTTCATGTAATCAAATTCTTATTAAGCTAAGATGTTCAACAATCATACAACATGCACCATGCTGTTTCTCCTATATTCCATGAAGAATTTCCATCTAGCTCTACAAAACTTACGTGTAAGTATAGATTAAATTATTCTTGGTACTCAATGAGAGATTCAATGCTGGTCTTGGAGCAAAGATTGTAGTTAGAGCATGGCATAGATTGTGAGCCATATAGTTATGATAACTATAAAAACTGCTCAGGTTTCTGCTGATAGCATTACCAAATTGAGGTGGTTGACTTATGCATGAGTTATTCTATATATGTACCTTTAAGTGTCTGAATGATTGTAATCCAAGAATTGTTGCTCTTAGAGCTCAATGCAGTATGGCATTCAAGTCTTTGGGAGCTGGACTCCTAGTAGAACTGGAGATGATAGGCAACTGTAATGTAGTTCACCCTAATGTAAACTAGGGACAGGCATTTCTTAAAATCAGGATCTTATCCTGAGGTATTATAATTGCTTGGTTCTTTCAATTAGGGAATGTTTCTTTTATGCATAATATAGACAAGGAATCTCATACTTGAGATGAAGCTACTGGAGTTGGTGATGGACATCACTATAATAAACTCTAATACGATATTCTATCACACCGTTTGCTGTCACTATCTATTTAAATTTTGGACCACGATCTTCATACGACAGTGTCTAGCATCATGCATTTCTCCACCTAAAGATTTCTGGAGGCATGTCACATCTGAGTTATGTAATCCTCATGTGCGCCCTCCTATTAGGTCTTAATGGTTTTCCTGTTGGGCACCATTGTTCATTTTCGGTCCGAGTATGTCGTTGTTCATTGGCTGTGCCTCGACAAGCAAGGTCCCAAGTGTCATTAGATTTTAAGAGATTCTTGAGTTCTGTTTGAGTATTCTGCAATATAGTATGCTGGCTGGGACAACAGTAGGCTTTAATTATTCTTTTCAAACATTATGTGAAATTCTGTAGTAATGTTTCTTACATGAATAAATTTAGTCCGCTTCTTACATTATCTCATACCCTTTGTCCATACCTAGCATGAAGTACCTGTGCATTCTATATCTAAATTAACCAACTTACAGCAATTGTTCTCGTGTCATCACGCACCGTGATGTGTTATGGTGTAGAAGAGGACTAGATAACAATCTATTGTGTGGATCATACCAGAAAGTTTCTCACAGCATCTCTTTAAACAAATTGCCTGGCTCTTTAGTCCAACTTGAATCACAATATTCATCGAAGTTGGTAGCATTCAGAAGGATTTGTTATCTTCTGTAATGGCCTTCAAGAATGGATATCTGAGCAATATTGAATCCCTTCCTCTCTTGCATGTAAGGTCTCACCTGCAGGCACCTTATCAACAAGCAGGTAAACAGAAAGTATTGACCCCTATTTAGCATTCTAGTGTGGTAGTTGCTTTTGTGCCAATGGTACAGTTAGGGTTGGAGAGCCCTCCCCAACCCTTAGTATTATAAAGGCAACAGCTGGCATGAAGATTTATGTGGTTATGGGTCATCATTGGGAGTCCCCACTATGATTTTTTAACTCTTTATCTGTTTGTGACTTCTGCTATTCCATGCATAAATTTTTCTACACTGAAAGGGCTAGATCTTAAGGCGGCTGAAAGCAACATAAAGTTGCAAGTTGGTATGGAGGAGATGCTAAAGGCTAATTGAAGTTTCTGGCTTTTGTCATTTGTCTCTGTAGTATTGCAGATAGGAGGTGGTTAGCATCAAACTCCTTCCCCCTCGGAGGTGCTTTTTTTTCCTTCATCATTGCATTCATGGAGGAAACATAAATTGAGATTCTGGGGTTCCTGTGGGTATAAGAGGCTGTGGACACTCAGGAGAGGTTTCTGGCTGCTGCAGCCTCCTGTACTTTAATTCTAACCACCGTGTCCTTAATCTCTACCCGTTCACCTCCTGTAACCTCCCAGGGACCCTAATTAATTAGGTTGCCTTAGAAATGCTTGTTTTGACCCTTATATAAAAACCCCGTAACTATAGATTGATATTTAGAAACAATGATTTGAGCTCTTTAGCTTTGTATAAATATTCAAAATCTATCTAGTGCATAATTGATGTAATACTAAATCTATGCCCGCATAGATTCTCATATACTTTTCTCATTTAAGCCGAACATTCTCGTCAGATTAAAAATTTAAATTCATACAAATCTAATTACAAATACTTCGATCGACTCGTGCTGCAGCATTTTCTAATCTACATAGGTCAATGGCTGAATCCGCTCTGATACTATCCGTCATAATTTAGAATCTCACCAAAAAAATTAGTTGAATTCTTTGACCTTGTATAAATGTTCAGAAGCTATTCAATGCATTAGCGACGTGGGATTAAATGTATGCCTATATAGATCCTCACTGCCCAAGTGGCGAATAGCTCCAGGCCAAGTAACTCCGGCATTAAGTACCTGGTTCATTGTATCTCATCTTTATCTTTATTCCCACCTACCGGAATGCCTCTTTCGGCTTAGAAGGGTCCGAGACCAAGCCATCATGAAAGGCCAAGAAAGTTGTACGCAAGTGATTGCTGCCATCACAACCGACCGTCCTACACGAGAGATCACGTTGGCTATGATCCATATACGACATGGAGGTGTTGCTCACCTCCTTTCGGGTCCCCTATCCCATGGTTTACCAATTACCATAGGCAGCCCCAAGCCTCCCAATTCCTGGGGTCAAATAATGCAAGATATTTTGTTTCAGGAAAAATTTATCCGGGATATTGCCGTATAACATTCATGCAATAACCTTGATCCGATTAATTTCTTCGTGATCTTGTAGTCTTTATATCATCGGTGCCAAGGTACAGTCCTTTCTTTCCTGCTTCACGCTGGCGCTGGCACATTCAAGCACGTCAACTGGAACCCGTGAAAATGATGAAATTGTATCTGTGAAGCTACTTTGATGAATATTTTAGTGCTATGAAGATGTTAATCTGGTGGTACGATTAGAGTAAACTGAGGTTTAGGTTTTTTTTTTTGGTTTTGGTTGGCTGGTAGATAATGAGCTACATAATAGAGGTGGCTGCCTTTCAAATACTCTTAATTCCCTAAGCCTTTTGAAGATGGAAGTCGGTCCCAAGTCACTTTCTTGGTTGAGCTTATGGAGCAAACTATTGTAGTTTTTTTCACCAATTGATGGTGATATTTGTAACAAACCAAGACCTCACTCAAAATGGCTAGTCGTATGTATAAGTATCCAAAATCTATTTAGCACGTACGGGTCCTGATATACTCTTTCCATTTAAGTTCCGACGTCCTCATCACGATCGGCTCTGATACAATTTGTAACAATTAGGATCTCACCCATAAGACTAGTCAGAAGGTGTTATTATTTAGATTTTTAAATATTATATAAGTATCCAATATTTATCCAATGAATAATCGATGTGGGACTAAACACACGTCTGTTACCCCGTCATGACATTATTAATCACGTACTCATCCTAAAAAATAAAACATACTTGTGTGCTTGTCCTTAAATTGCTTATTTATTCTCATGTATCCTTCCTGACTTTTGTTGCTCCAGTGCTCAGCTTCTTTATCTTGGTTTCAGGAACAATTACAAGCTGCGAGCACATGCCATGCGTTCAAAGAGAAGGATGAATGGCTTCTCTTGTTTGTTTCAATGCATTGATAGCGAAAATAGTGGAATGCCAAGTCGTTTTAATTATAACTCGCGAGCACGCTCTCCTTGCATTTAACTAGTTACTTCACCTTTTTCCTTCCGTCGTGGAAGAGCCAGGAGAGCTCAAGAAAGATGGCAATGGGGCCAGAAAAGTTGAGAGGCCACCAATGCCAAGCGTGCCATTGAAGCCTTCCTGCCTTCCACTAGACCACTACCTTCTCGCCCAAGGTAGAGAGCGTGCGCGTGCTCTCACAATTCACAAATTGGGTCCCTTTCCCCTCCTTTGGGACCCTTCCATGTCTCTTTTCTCCGGGAAAGAGAGGAAAAGGAGCCACCGGCCGCCATAAAGAGCCCGGACGGACGCCGGACGCGCCCCCTGGCCGACCCCGGTGGCGTGCCCGCTTTGGCGCGGTGGGGCTCCATTCCGAGGGGATACGGTGGTGTGTGGATTCGCATACTTTAATATGATCTTTGCTTTAATAAATAAATCATGAACACAAGCATAATGGGTGGCTAAGGAATAAAGACCATAAAAGGTGATTAGGGAACTTATTTCCTTGGATCGGTGGCCAAGCCGTGGGAGCACTTTAGTTTTCATGTAGGCAAAAGCATTTGTTGTCGTCATTTGCATTTCTTAAATAGTAATATCTGGAAGGCATTATTTGAATCTCTTGATCCTTAGGTTTTTTGATCCTTTATAAGTATCCAAGATTTATCCAACAAATAGCTGATGTAGGATTAAACACACACTCGCACGGGTCCTCACATACTTTCTCCATTGGATCTATTCTACAGTGTTTTTAGTGCACATAGGTTATGAGCTAGATCTGCTCTGATACCATTTGTAGCAACTCAGGATCTCATCCAAAAAAACTATTCTGAAAATATTATTTGGATTTTCGATCCTATATAAGTACTTAAAATTTATCTAGCGAATAATCAATATGGATCTATATACATGCCCGCATGGATCCTCACAATGCATCTTACATAGATAATTCTCTTGCCGTGGGACAATATGGCTACTTTGTAACTTGCAGGTTTGTCGTCAGACATAGCAGATCGAGGGATTATGGAATTGCCAAGCTAGTAATTACGAGTGCGAAAATTTTTTAGTGGATGCATGATGGATAACCTGAGGCATTTTCCTCTTCTAGATGGTGCACTCATATCTCTCTTTGTAAGCAAAGCTATAGATTATTGGTTTCTATAAGCATGGTGGATGAAGGCCCAGTAGTAAATGAAGGTTCAAGTAATTTATCTTATACCGATGGTGATTAATTAGATATAAAGAACTTGAGAAACGTGTCGAGGGGCCCCTTATCAAACACTCGCATATATAAATTGAAGCATATTTTATTAAATTAATCATGGATTAGTATTGTTGATACAAAAGTACCATACATGTGCTTCTCTTTATAAATAGGTCCACAAAGCCAAATCCGCGGAACAAAGATAACATTTTGTGAGCCACGTCATGTTGACTTGGGCTGCACTCAAACTCGTCAGGATATGCCAATCTTCTTCTTAATATAAAGTATGAACATAGAGTTTGATATAAGACCCGGAAGATGAACCATGTCCCATGACCTATCATGCATAGACCTCGACCATATCTCGTCACCATTGTTGGTGTTCTACTAGTATTGCATATATTTATTGGAAACGTTCGTACGTGTATTCTCCTCTTTTTTCCACATTCCCATTCGTGCCAAGTTTACGTCTCACACAAGAAGATTTCATATCCCCTCATTAATTCATTCATTCCTCACTCCCATCATCACCAAAACATACCACTCATTATAAATTTGCTCATACACTTCTTGCATCGATAATTTAGATACTAATATATATGTTTCATAAGACGCATGTATTATTGCATATATTTCATACTATTACAATCTATAAGAAATCATAATTATGCTCATGATTATGCCCAAAGAAATCTTCTATTTTTATTTTTTTTTAATAATGATCATGGATCTCCTGTGCATGACACCATAAAATGCTCTTGATAGTTGCTATCAAAAAATGGACGGCTAAGATTATCTGGGTACGCTGGTTGCAGCTGGAGGGCAACGTACCACAAGTCGGGCTGTTATTGAGGTAGAGTTGCAGGCTACTTGGGAGGGCATGTCCTATGTGAGGAGAGTCCTGGGAGCTGACAAGATAATTCTATAGAGGAAATCCGTCATGGTAGTTGATAGGATACGGGCACCTGATGCTTCGCAAGATCTGCGGTTTGGTTGGGAAGTCAGGCTCCTTCCAGGTTATACATGTTTATCGGAAAGCGAACAGTGCGACACTGGATCCCTTTCTTTGTGGCCCGACATTCGGATGGAGTGGTTTGGATCAGGATCGGAGATATTTCCCACCTTTTGTATCATTTTTTTTATTTTGATTTGGCAGATTGTACGTATGTGAGAACTATATGAATGATGTTAAAAAAAAAAAGAAAAAAGAAAAGAAAAGAAAAGAGGGCGACTATGAAATAGATAACCTACGATTTGATGACTTACATATTCTTCCATCGGGGCGGACCATAGATGTACAGTATTTTAACTGCAGTTTTAGGTTTAAAACAATATGGACGTAACGAGATGCTGTACGTACGGCTCCTCCCACTCCCACATCGTTGGCCGTATCCCGTTTGTACCCCATATTCAGTATACGCTATCCTCTTCCCTCCCTATCCTTAGTTTTTTTTTCAAAAAAAAAAGAACAAAGTAACGACGGCACCCTCCACGATAAATAACAAGAGCCCCCCTTTCATTCGAAAATCCCCTCTCTCTCTCTCTCTCTCTCTCGACTGTAACCAGACCACCACTGGAAAATAAAAACCTTGGCGGATCGCCGATAGTAGCGTCTTCCATCTTGCCTTTCTCTCTCTCTTCCTTTCGTCTTCCGATTCTCTTCTTGTCCTGCAATGGCCGTCCTCCGACGGAGCACGCCGAAGACCGGCCTTCATACCGCGATTTGGGCCGCTAAGTTCGCCTTCCTCCTCGCCGGAATCTTGTCCATTGCCGCCTTCGCCAGGATCGCCGTCCCCTACACCGCCGCCCTCATCGCCTCCGCGCTCCCCAACGCCTGGGCCGCCCTCCGTACCTGGCTCGTCCCCCCCTACCTCTTCATCACCGTCCACCTCATCATCATCGTCATCTGGAAGCTCTCCGACCAAAAACAACCCCACTCCTGGCCAGCCGACGACAAGTCCCCGGACTCCCCTCAACCCCTCAAACCAAAAGATTTCGGTGCTTCGCCTCTTCCGCGGAAGCCCTCGCCGGAGATCTGGCAAGAAATGTCCCCCGACCCGCCGGAATCCGATTCGGCGACGCCGGCTTCGGCGGAGGAACCCGGCGAGACCTCGCCACCGTCGGACGTGTCGTGCCTCACGACCGATTCTGACGAGCAGTCCACCGCTGCGTCCCGCCTCGACGTCAAGAAAAGCATCACGCCCGCGCCGGAGACCGTGGAATCGGTGATGGAGGAGGAGTCGGCGCCGGCGCCGGGAGCGGAGATCGAGGAGAACGACTCGATGGACGACACGTGGAACGCGATCATGTCGAGGTCGAGGTCCTCAAGATCGGAGGCGGCGGCCGGAAGGGGGATGATCAGGGCAGCGCCGGCGGCGGCGGATCCCGACGAGATGAACCGCCGATTCGAGGATTTTATAAAGAAGAAAAAAGATGAGATCCGGCTTCAGAGGGACGAGTCGGACCAGCGGCGGTCGGAGGTGGTTAGCCGCGCTTTATACTAATTAATCCCATCTCCCCCCCGTCACTACCCTCTCTCACTCCCTCTCTATTATCCGTTAATTAGTCCTTTAATGAACATTAGTGACGGAGATCAAAAGGTCACCACGGATGGATTACTCTTCTTCTCTCTTTTTTTAATCTCGTCGGATGGAGAGAAGAAGAACCCTAAATTTCAGGTATTGTTCTCCTTTTTTTTTCGAAAAATTCTTCTTTTTGACTACCGTACGATCGTGTTCCAGAATTAGTTTTTCTGTCCTTGTTCTGAAAGGAGGCCAGGGGCATTCCGGTCATTATATGTTTTCCCCTTTTTTTCTATAATATTATTCACTGCGGCCAATTTCTTTTGGCATTTGGGTTACGAGTTCAAATTTTGAATCCGTTCCCTCCTAGTGATAAATCTTTATTCCCTCTGTGGTTGCAGGCTTTTTTTGGTTTTTTTGGATGGAAGTGACTTGTTTGATGATAGGACGGGATGGTGGTTTTGCTGCTGGTCTGGTGTTCCCCTTTTTGGTCTTCCACTTAGGTATTACTAGATTCCTGTTTTCTATAGTTGTTTTACTGTTCCTTACGAGCTTACAGCTGTCCTGATACTGTTTATATAGTGCGCATGGCGTGACGTGTGTGTTTGTGGCATAAATTTCTCTTGCTGTAGGGTGGAATGTCGTGTTCGCTTCTTAATATCGATGTCTTATTCCTTTTTGTTATCATGCATCGAACTTGTCTCCTGTAATTTATAATTAATGATAATAATATGGTATCATATATTTATAAATCACAATAATATATGATGGAGGTTTTAAAGAACCCAAGCAACCAACGAAGAATTTTCAGTAATAGCAGTGGGTTGGATGAGAATTTGCAGCTGTTTTGGTTCTACTCCCATCAATCAGCTGTAATAAACACAGCAAGATTTGCATGGGGCTGAATGAGTTGCATATTAGTTTGAGAGAGTTCTGTACCTCAAAGGGACCCCAAGGAACCATAGGGATTCATAAAATTTTATCATATTCCCATCCATATAGGAGATGCCGAAGGCAAGGTTTATAAACCGACCTGCAGCCATTAAAATGGTATTTAGCATAAATAATTCTGTTCCGCATGAGAAATTATTAGGTAGATCAGATTCACCATAAACCTTGGGTTCTAGCTCATGTTGTTGTTACAATAGATTTGATATATCTAATAATTTCTTGCTCCACGAAGTAGAGGATGAAGAACCATATTAGCTGCAGCTTTCTATGTGATAAAGTGCACCTTTCTTTGATTGGAGGTGTAACCCCACAAAAAGGCACGAAACTCCTCTAATTTATCTGACACCTTCATGGGAACGGGCCAAAGAGACGTCAAAAGTAAGTAGGAGTGGAAATTAGCACTGATAGGATAAGTGTGAGCCGACCGACTGGACAAAGACTGCGATTTCCAAGCTGTCGATCTAGAATCCAAGTGGGTAGTTATCTCCTTTTCGCCATGGAATGGGGTGACAGATATTGTTTTTTTAATGTGGTATTATCACTAGAGCATTTACTTAATGAAAAAGAAGAATGATGTATTGTCCCGTTGGGCACTTCATGATGAAACAGTACTTGTAACCTAAAGTTAGATATACTAAGAACAACGTCGCCGTAATGTTGGTTAGGTTTGTATGTTGTGACAAATTATTATTCAAAAGAGTTTAAGTTCACTCATCAGCCCTTTTAACCATAAACCTCCTTCACCACCTCTACATCTGTCATGCATCAAGACTTTGTTGGTGGATAAATATTTTGTTTTAAGCTATACCTCCACCAGATGGAGCTAATTGGGAGAAAAAGAAGTATCTACTGTTTTTTTTTTTGCCCTTTAGTTAGGTTTACTGATAACATCATACAGAATCATCAAAAGTGTTGTATTAGTAATGAATGTATGGATTGTTAAACACTATGTCAATTAATGGTCTTGGTTATGAGTAAATATCAGAAGAAATTAACTATGCCTCTAAACTATTACATAATACAAACTCCTGCGATGGGTGAGATGTGTCCCACTTTCTGCATTTGCTCATTCATCTAAGTTTAGCTAACAAAGAAAGGTCATTCTCTATCGTTTTATTTATAGACAAAGCCCTGTCTCGTACATTTTATTTGAAGTAATAATGTTTCCTTGGAATCTTGCATACACTCTTATGGATTGCTTGGTTACTTTTTAAACTCTTCAGCACAATCATATGGTGGGATTTCTATGAAATATCAGGAATACTAATTTTCCATTGCATGGGACCAACCAAAATAAAATCTTTGGACGGCCTATCTTTGATATTGATCTGTCAGAGCCCGCAAATGATTTTTAAATATAAATACCTTCGTTCATGTTCATCTTTTCTTTTCTTTTTTATTCTTGCTAGGATAAGTGGTCCACTGACAGGCCGGAGAGTCCTTTCATGGTCTCTTCTTGTCGTTCAAATATCTTCTCAAGGACAGTAGTCATGCGGTGGATAAGAGTTTTAGCATTTTTTTCAAATTGACTGCTGACTGCTGACTGCTGACTTAAATCAGTAGGTGACGGATACATATTCCCTTTTCCATTTTTGGATTAGTCAATTTTTGAGCAATCTACATGAACTTATGTAGACTGGTCTTTTAATTCTATTGAACTCTCCAAGCATGCTCCCAAGTTTTTGCCCACCATTTTTCGTCTTTCTCCACTCGGTTTCAAGAAAGAATAGTAAATTTTCGAGTTGGCTGCTGGTTTTTGCTGTAGGATCTATCCAATTTAATGGGAAGAGAAAACTTTAACATGTTGTCAGCTCTCCCCTTATGCATTACATAACTATTTTCTTTTTTCCTTTTCATTTTTTTTTTTTTAATTTGATGGATCGCGGGCTTTAAGAAGTCCTTGTATATACACATTTTCCAGCATCACTCATTACATTATCCTTAAATTGAAGACTCCCTATTAACAGCATCCTTACATTACATTGCATTTCCATGATATAACAGTTCTGGAATCACCTTCCAAGATTAGATTATCAGCCCGTAAGACAATAATGGCACTCGCCAGTCCTCCCCATATAGCTCTTGATTCCGCCGGTACCAAAATATTATAAAAAATTGTCCCATTTGCTGGGTTCTTTTTGGGATGTAACTCCTAATTGAGATTTAACTAGTGTTTGTAAAAAAAAAGGCATGAAAAAGATTGGATTAATTTGATTTGATGCCCACTCAACAAACAAACTATTATGCTTAATGAACAGACAAATTTCATGATAATATATCATGATCATAATTATCTAGCTTTTTGTTCTACAAAATCCAAAAAGAAACCTGTCCATTATGCTAGGATCCTTCGCCCTTGATTAACCACTTGTTGCTCTGAATTATTAGTTATGTTCAATATCCCTAACCACAATGATCCAAAAAACAAATCTAATCAAAATTTAAAATTTATTTTTGGACATGGACATTTTTTCCCGCTTGGCGTAGAAGTTATGTGAACCCATGATTGTCAATGTCATTCCTTTAAATAAATTTAAAGCGCTAATCTGCTGCTTCCAATGTTGGTTATGTTCTCTTTTTATATATATTAATAAAAAGAACTTGTGTGAGTTATGATAGAAGTTAACACGTCCATGCTTAGCAGTAGCCAATTTGAAATGGTTGGAGAGTTAGCAATTTTAATTTCATATAAAAAAGATGGGACAGGATAATAGACAAGGAAAGCTGAAAGCCTCAAAATATGAATTAATGGAAACTGAGTTATTTGGCTGGAATAGTTCAAAGACTCAATAATTAGAGCTTCCTACCATAGCCACATACTCTCAAAATATCAGTACAAGGCTACAAGCTTGTTCGAGGTCTACCATAAGAGTTTGCTGCCTTTGAAGCCCTGAAACCATGCAGGCGACTCCAGAAATTATTCTTGCCTACTTCATAATCTATCATGATTCTTGTAATTGACTCCAAAAGTCAATTAGAGAAAAGAACAGTTGTTTATAAAATGGTGGAGGAAGCTGGCTGTCGCGTTCCATAGAAGGATCAGTGATCAGATAAGGTGCTTGCCATCACTGTCATCCGGTGCATCCGTAAATATGGCACACCCAAGCATCGATAGACAGCGCACCAACCCACAGGAGGTGATCTTTCTAACTAAAACAACCATGTCAAGCCAAGCAAGTGATCTAAAAAGATGCAGTGCCACTCATTGTTTCATAGATACAGCCGACAAGAACACCTCTAAGATTCACCGTTCTTACCCGAATTCACCCCAGTGCTCCCCAACTCGACCATGGATGCGACAAAGGCATCGAAGAAGAATCCGTTGAACCTTCGCCATCATCTTGACGTCGCCTCGAGTCATCATGTCCCCATAGAGTCCCTGATGGGTCGCTTGCAGCCCATGACCTTCCTTTAGATTCTTGTTCTGGGCATTGTCTCCTCTGAGTCAGATTGAAGTCAGCCATGGGGATGAAATATTAAATACAACTTGCCCATAAAATAATAATAATAATAATCATAGAAGCGAGATACTCAAACCACCAAATGTAAAGGTTGGTTTCATTTCATCATGGAGTCCTTCGCCACACTTTCGCATGAGATGTTGAATGTAAGTAGTGAACAAAATATGTTCGTGGTAAGACCCGAATCCGAACCCAAACCCAAACCCGAACAAAAAAATAAATGTTTCTAAATTTTTAGATGGAGACTTGTCCAATTGTCACTCGCCACATCACCTTTATCAAAATAGGGGCGAGAATTCATCCTGTCATCCATCATTGTATATGTGCCCCAGGATTTGTACCGGTCTACTGGATTTGGTCGATCTAATAATTTCTCAGTTTCTGCTAGGTTGATGTGGTGCACCTGACTAACCTCCCAGACCCACCCAAATTTAATTGTGGTCCCAATATGATTGTGGGCCATCGTTTATTTAGCACTTTGCATGGTTGTTATTGTCTGCACTATTTTCTCGTAGCTTCTTCTTTCAGCCCAAAATTTGGTTTTCAAATTCTTAATTTAGACCTGTTATGGAAACTTCCAATGATAAGAGGGCAGGAATAGGAGAGCAGGCCTAGCCTTTAATGGGAACTGATTCGATATTTTTGCTTCTTTTTTTTGCCCTTTTTGTTTTTGCGGCGGAGTTGCAACCAACCAGACCGCGGCAAGGGTTGTCAATCTTCTCAAATAAAGTCTGGTTGACAATCCGATATAATTTTTGGAATGTTGATCTATTAAACCCATGTTTGGTTGAAACCTGCCTCCATGTGGATGGCAAAACTTATAACTCACTCCACTAACCCTCAAAAATCATCCACCACTTTGTCTGGCTAACTCTAGTTTGTACGTGCCAAGTTTTTTCTTGCTTGTGGGTGTGTGGGAACCTTTAATTGTGTTAAAGAGGTTCTTAGACACATACATCTAAGGAGTAAGGACCCAATCTCCAACTCATGATGTTGCCCTGATTGCCCACAATCTGAAGAGAATTATTCCTTACACTGCACGCACTGTGTGACCATGTACGCCGCCAATCATAGCCGCTCGTTCTCATAGAGAATTACACGCTTAATAAATGGGGCTCATAGAAATGAGTCATTGTGATTGATGACATGCATGGCCGCGTGGTGCCGGAGTAATTTCGACCTAAAAAGGGTCTTACAGGCCATCCACCAAACATTGGGCTACCCAAAAATTGTATAGCGTCGGCCCACCGAACCCACCTCTTATTGAAATGAAGTGCTCTAGTCTCCGCTCCTATCGTTGGCATCATCAAACAGTGCTTGTGAACATGAGCACCTTGTTCATCAAAAGCACCAATAGTTTACACGGAAATCATAATATTGTTGAGGCATTTATAATATATTCATTCGCATGATAGGAAATATGGGAGAGATAAGAATGATGAACATTTTTTCGGGGAAATAACAATATATATATATAGCAATATTAAATTGTAACTCATAAAGATAATTAATAAGGTTAGAAGAGATTATATTACATCGGATACAAATGAGCTTCTTCAAAGTAGTGCTCATAGAGATATAAATTTAATGGAGAACAAAAGCTTCGATTCATGATTCTTTATGTAAATCCAATCGGGTTGGTTTTGACAATGTCAATTAAATCAGTAGACAAAATTTTATAAAACCCCATGGATGCAGCCAAGCAGGGATGGTGGCATAAATCCTCCAAGTGATTTAAATCTGCTATTTATTCCATGCCCATGGTTGATCACCTACCCAAATACTAAAGATGAAGACCATATTTAGCAACACGGTTAATCTTTTGATTTTTTTTTTTGGCATGCCTGTCACGTGTGGGCTAAAGGACAAGGGTAGGATTCCGTCTCGTGTCACGGATGCTGGGCCACAGCAGAAGACTTGGGGAAGGAGAACTTGATGATGAGCGAAGTTGGAGGGTTCACGGGCCATTCCAAAAACAAACAAAAAAAAAGGTTGTCCGGAACTCACTCCAAGGGCGGATCCCGTTTAATTTTATTAGGTCTAGCAGTAGATAAGTTTTAAAAATAAAAAGTTACGGTTTCAATTAAGTAAAAGGGGATGCGTAGACTTAACTACGAATAGCGGGTACGCCCATCCAAGCAGGGCCTATTGGTGCAGATGAGTTGGAGTTGAGCTTTAGCTTGTTCGGGCTTCGCTTGGTCATGCAAACAAAATGTTTTTAAGTTTGGTCGGAGCTTAAGCTAAGCTCCAGAGTAGCTAATTTAGAGGTGCAAATAGGTCGGATCGGGTCATATGTAGCTCCGATCCAACTTGGCTCTTTGTTCGTGTCCGAACTTTAGACCTAGATTTGATCTGATAGAAAATCGGGTCCATGTATAATCCAAACCTGACCTAAAAAATTCAAGTCCAGTTTGGGCCAACCCATTCATGGCTTCAGAACTTGTGTTTGCACCTCCGTGGGCTGCAGCTCGCGGGTCTAAATAATTTTATATATTTGAGTCGGTTCGGGCCGGATCGTAGGGTTGAAAACTCAAAATTATCCAAATTTCAAATGGGTTGGGTTGGGTCTGAATTCAATAAATCTAGATCCAACTCGAAAAATAGAATGGGTCCAATTTTAAAACCCGACTCGACCCCACGGGTCCTTCAAAACAGGTTGGGTCAGATCATAGGAGCTATATAAACTCGGGGAATCAACCATGTAAATGAGTAACGTACCCCTATCCTAAGCCAAGTTTGAGCTTCCACGCTCTTTGCAAACTGGTCGATCTTTGAACTCTGTTTATTGATAACTCAAGTCCTGCAGCGTGGCCTGAGCTTGGCTCATTTAAGAATGAGTTCGAGTAGGCTGGCTCCAATAGCTACATTTTCCATTCTAGCTCTCAGTCATCGACTAAAGCGAGCGACTGATCTAGAAAGGAAATAGAATGGACATGTAGAGTGATGGTTCAATATTAGCATTGATCGGAGAAATGATATGTGGAGTCATTCAATTAACCTAGCCCCTTCCCATGTATGGAAGGAATCATTAACATAAGGAACACAAAAGCTTAATTACAAAGTATATAGTATTATGAGCCATTGGTTAGCATTTGGATTGTCATTGCATGGTCAGCATATTAGGATCTTGCAATACCTTGGTATCGAGGTGCTCAAAAAGTTTTTCGAGACAATCATTTGATGGGTAACATCTTTCCTTTAAAATGATGCTAGACAACCAATGGTGCATATAAACAATTCTTAAAAATTAGGATCAAAACCCCAAAACTTTTGAAAAAGCACCAACCACCTAGGAACGTGACCTTCTACCCCTAAGAAAGATTTAACCCTAATATTTTCGGATCGTCCAGTATTGATGTGCCATCCAAAG
Source organism: Phoenix dactylifera (assembly GCF_051530095.1). Lineage (NCBI taxonomy): Eukaryota > Viridiplantae > Streptophyta > Magnoliopsida > Arecales > Arecaceae > Phoenix > Phoenix dactylifera. The sequence goes on from NC_143205.1 coordinate 19,868,825, forward strand.
GATTAAGAGCTCTTCATGAATCCTACTTCTGCTCTTGTAGCACCTCAGATAGTGTTTTTTACCTAGGAGCCCCCACCTCCGAGTTTTCTCAAAGTTAACTTCGATGGATACGTGCTTGATGGTGGCAGAAGAGGTGGTGCAGGCTTCGTCATCAGGAATTTGGACTCCAGGGTGGTTGCTGCTAGCGGGTGCCATATCTTTGACATCTTTGTTCTGAAGGCGAAATTGAGAGCGGCGTGGGCCGATCTGGATTATGCACGACGTATTCTGCAGGCTAGAGCAGTCCTGCCTGAGGGTGACTCCGCCACGGTGATCGGTTAGATTCAGGGAGCATCGATGGCGTAGGTGGGTGTCACCCTCTGCTCCAGAATATCCGGGCTATAATGAGAGGCGATGTTGCATTCCAGGTCGAGCACGTTTATATAAAGGCCAATGGAGCTGCAGATTGAGTGGCTTTGTATGTGGTCGATCACTCTGAAGGACCCTATGGATCGAAGCAAGAAAGGGCTATGTACATTGATGTGTTGTTTTTTATTTTTTTTTGGATGTATTCACACTAGAAGTGTATAAGCCATCTGTTGCAGCAAAAAAAAAAAAAAAAACTATAACCATTCAACACTTTTGTACATTGATTGGATCATATGGTGACGGTCGCAAAATTAACAAGCATGGTTTATCTGTGCCATGTGGCCACGAGGATTTGTCAATCATCAAGCAAGATCAGAAAGGGCTAGTAGATCATCCACACAGGGAATCCATGCTTCATTTTAGACAGCCCAGCAATTACTGTTGCCTATTGATAACCCACTCAGTCACCAACTTCTTCTCCACTTTTCTCATTTCTTTTCAGGACACCAACACATGGTTTGTTTAGGTCATATCTCATCTTCTCAACTCATGACCATTAGACCCACCACCTTTTGATGCATATAAGGCAATCAATGCTCCTAAAAAGCCATCCATTTCTCACTCAAGGGCAGCCAGCATAACTGTAGGGCTTCTGATTCCTGCTAAGTTGGTGCCAATGTTCTGCAGACATCTGAGCAAGTGTCTTCTTGAAAGGATTTGGACATGATTGGACTTTCCAGTAATGTATGGTCTTGTGGGATTTGCAGTTCTTTTCTCTCATACTGTGTGATCATTATCACTATCCAGTAGATTTTGGTTTAATGTCTGTCTCATGCTTTTTTTTTTTTTGGCAGATTGAGAAGCCAACACCTGACCAAGTTCTTTACAGCTCACACCATTCTCTGTTGCAGACTTTGGACACATTGGTCCCATGCAAAATACCCATCCTTTTCTTGATAGGAGTCTTACAATCTCATGGATGTTCATGGTTAGATCAGCTAGTTTCGATCCATGAAATACATGTGCATGAAATCTATGAGACGTATGATGGACAACAACATCAGCAATACTTAGCAGCATAACTTCAGGTTAGGTAAATAAAGTCTAGAAATATGTTCACCTGCACTTTGATTTGCCTTGGTCCTTGGTGGAAATAACCTAAATAGATATTGGGTAATTTAGCTAGATAGCATTGTATGAAATTGAACTTGAGAGGGTATAAAACTCTTAAAACTTTGCAGCACTACATTATAATAACTTTTTGCATGTAACATGGTTACTGATTGGAGCAAAGTGGCAATTGCACGAAAATTTTTTGCGAAAGAGCAAATAAATTTGTTGATAGCGTCACTTACTATCTAAAAACATCGAAAGCAGCTATCATATGGGTAGCTTGTCACTGCCTTCTCTCCCATAGACACTTGTGCATTATTAGCTCATGATGTTAACTCAACACCATTTGATGGGCCAAGTTTATCATGCAAGTTTAATAATCTCGCAACTACATCTTTCAATTACAAGTGCCCGAGAACTATAAAATATATTAATAAACAGGAAGATTTCATCTTCAACATTTCATCATTTGTATGCTTTTTTTCTTTTTTTTTTCTGAGGGGTAAGGGAGGCAAAAAGCCACCCAATTTTTTTTTGTTAAATAGAAAAAAATATTTACATAATTATACAAAAGAAGAAAATGATTAGTGAATGTTATAGTATAGTTTTTATATTTTCTTCAGAACAAAATTTGCATCCAACAGAAAAAAAAACTCTAAATACAATCAAATAAAATAACATACTTGGCCCACAAAACAACAGATTTTTCAACGATAATAAAAAATCACTATGGCGATATATTCTTTATCCTTTAACAGCTTGCTTCTTAGTCATACTTAAACAGTGATAATATATTCTTTATTCTTACCCAGATTTTTTCAAAGTCAAGCATCAGCTTCTGATTGCACAAGAAAGACCAACAGTTAAAAGAAGCTTAGTCCCTTCAAAACTTCCATTTCACTCTTCTTAAAAAAATATATAATTTTCTCACTTTCTCAGTCCTCCATCCAAATACATAAATCTCCCTGCACGGAAATTTCAATAAACTCATGAGACTTGCTCCTATGAAACTACTCTGGCTAACGGAAGCCTTGGCAAGAATTAATAGCAGAGGATCTTCTGCAGCCATACAAGTCAAATGGTGGTGTTTGGCAGAATAAAAATGAACATAAATGAAGCTCTCCTTCCACTAAAATCAAGACCCCAGGTTATAGTACATGGGTTAGAATCAGACAATAAAAATTTTGCTATCTACTCCAGTTTTCGACGTTTTCTGCAACAAGAACTATGAAGGTGTCATATTAGTCCAAGCAATTTGTACTACCCTATATCTAGAGGCAGTCACGCACACTTGTTTCCATTGCTTTATCAAAAGAAATGAATAATATCATTGTTATTGCACCAATCCTACGACTAGCTACCATGAAAGATAGGTTTCATGATCATGACGTGATGCCAATTGTCATGACATTGCTTGGTACAAATGTAGCTGGGTCAATTAGATTTTTTTTTTTTTTTTTTTTTTTTGTGTGGCTAAAGTGGATATTTTATACAACACGAGTACATATACATCCAAAATAATTAGAAAACAAAAGGCCACAAAGTGCCCGAGACAACTCCCCCTCTCCGACCTATATAATGTCTCTGAAATGGCTGGCTACGTAGGCAGTCACTCAATTTGCAGTTCTATTTGCTTCTCTAAATAGATGCTTAGCCTAGAAGGCGGGTCAATTAGATTTTGGCCTTCTATAGGCCGAATTCGAGCCATAGTTGCATCGAATTGAAGGATATTTGGTATGCAAAGCAGGGACCATCTCATCACTCATTTAAAATATCCGGAGAAGGCTAAGCAATTGATGCAATTTAGGAGGGATCGGTGTAATTTTGTTAGGAATTGGCCACCCATTGAGTGCCATGTCAGCACCACTATAGTGATCTTTGTTAAACAACATAGCATGTAGAAAACTTTGTTTTCTGCCACTTGTTCGCTTATTTGGTCAGGCTAGACTTGTAGTTTTATTTTAAAATCAGTTCTTAGATTGGGTCTAAAAAAGTCTGCGTAGATCACGAGCCAAATCGAGTTCGATCTGCGCGATTTACGCACGAACCGGTCGGAATTCGCATCTCAATTTGAAACTCATGCCAAACGGGTCGGATCCCGGTCCGTGGTCTCCGTTCGGTCTAACTCGTAAATACAGACCGTCGGTCCGTCATCCGACGGTCTACGTTTAAAACGGGCCCGTAACGTTACTCCCCCGGGCTTCCTCCCCTTTCCTTCCTCGGCTCCTTTAACAAAATACCCATTCAATCCTCACTTATTATTCACATTATCGATAGTGTCTTTGTTATTTATGAAAGGAAAAGGGTAGTTTAGTCATTTAGATAACTCGGGGCAACTAATCTCGATTTATTTTGAAATGAGGATTATGATTTAGAATTTTTAAACGTTGATGACACCATTAAAACCCCTATAATAAACCTCTAAAGGAGTTTATGACGATAATAATGAGGGCAAAAAGGCGGTGAGCAGTGGAATTGAAAAGCAACTCGGTTCTGCAGTCTCTTTGAAGAAGGCTCGTCGACGAGACCCCAAAAGGCCAAAACCCTCCTCTCGAGTCCCTCATTCTCTCCCATTTCCTAGGGTCTCTCCGCTCCTGGATCCGTGGAATGTCTCTTCGATCCCCACGAAATCTCCTTGTTCTTTGCTCTGGATCCGAGTTCCAGCGCCATTCTCTTCTCCGAAGCCTCTAAAAGCTTCTTCTTTTAGGGTTTCGCAGTTGAGATCATCTCAGTTTGACCGCCATTTTCGATTTAATACGTTTTTTTTAAAATATATTCTGCTTCCATGCTGTTCTTGTTCAAAGGATTGCAGAGGATATCGTTCCGTTTAATGCGTCCTTTTGTTCGAAACTTTTTCTCGATCTTTTAGGGTTTAAAGCCAAGATCTTGCGGGAAATTTCAACTACTGAAGGAGGTGTCGGTGAATCTTGGTTTCTACGGGTAAAGGAGTGTTGGAGTGTTGCAGGAAAGAGTTGTTTTGGTCTCTTAGTGGAGATCGGGGAGTGTCGGATGGCGTCTGTCGGAATGCTGTCGCCGGGAACTACAAGGAGCCCATCGGAGATAACGACATCAGAGATCTTTGCTCGGAAATCGTCTTGGACGCCGCTTATAGTGGAAAACAGCGACACCAAATCTACTGATGTTGGTGCTGTTGCTGAAGAAGAAGGTTTGGAGGCTGCTGAGGCGAATGAAGAGTCTCCCTACAGTGCGAAGAGTGCCTATAGTAATGAGAACAAGCCTTCCGACGCGGATAATGGTGGAGATAATATGGTGCCTTCCCGTTTGCCTGCTACCTCGCTGGAGTCCAGATGGAGTGATACAAGTTCTTATGGTGCCAAGAAGGTAATTTATTTTTTTCTTGTTTTAGTTATTCACTTGCCCGTATTCTGTTTCTACTCTATTTAAGATTTCTTTGACTTTGATCTTCCTGTATATTGGAAACAATCTGCTGCTATTTCTTTGTTTAGATGTGATGGTTGCTCACCTTAGCGCTTGTTCTTGGACATTATTGTACCCGGTGATGTGGCGTCAGGTTTTATACTTAACTAGTTTCTGATATAGCCCCCTTTTCCATGTCGGCAACGGTATCTCATGCTTGTCTTGTGTACCGCTGTCACACTTTCAACAGAACAATTGTCATCTTCTAAAAAAAAAATTCACATTAATTGTCACTGCTTCTTAAAATGTTTGTACCAAAACATGTTTGTTATTATCAGAAAACTTGTTATTCTCCTGAATCACTCTACTGCCTGTCTCCTGTTATGGTAATATTGTAACTGTTGATGTCGACTTAGTCTTTTAGTGAGGTTATTGAAAATTTTATGCATGCAAATTTGGGTTAGTATCATATGATAACAATACTTTATTTTAGTATGATCAACATGCTGTCTATTGATTGCAAGACCTACATGTTGAAGTTCTTTGTTTCAGAAGCTTGAAGCTTGGTGCCAACTTTCAAATGGTGACTGGGCATCGGGAAAGATATTATCAACTTCAGGGGAAGAGTCTATTGTTTCTCTTCCAGAGGGGAAAGTAAGCTTTATTACTGTACTTGTTACGGTTTTTCTTCTTCTTCTATCTTTTTAGCTCATGTCATAATTTTTCATTTTTCAGGTTTTAAAGTTTGACACTGAGAGTCTGTTACCTGCAAATCCTGATATCCTTGATGGTGTTGATGATCTCATGCAACTTAGCTATCTACATGAACCATCCGTGTTGTACAATCTGCAATATAGATACCTCCGTAATATGATATATGTAAGTAGTTCTAGTTGTTACAACTTTTCCCCATTTATTCCGAAAGTGTAAATGTACCATTTATTGTATGAAACTTCTCTGTATTTGCATCTTAGACTAAAGCAGGGCCAGTATTGGTTGCTATCAACCCATTTAAGGAAGTCCATTTGTATGGAAATGATTACATTGAGGCATATAAGCGGAAAACAATGGACAAACCACATGTGTATGCGATAGCAGATACAGCTATTCGTGAAATGATAAGAGGTAACATTTCTAAAGCTTGCATCAGCATTATCGCATATGGAAACAAGGGTATAATTTATGTGTTCCTATGATTCACCTTAACCTCTAAGATTTTGTTTTCATTGTTTGCAGATGAAGTCAATCAGTCGATCATCATAAGGTTAGCAGTTTGTTTTTAATTGCTTTTAAGATTATTGGTTGAAGATGGGGCATGATCACTGAAGTTTCTTATTAGTTCCATATTGAATTCTTGGCATGCCCCTTGTATTTGCATGAATCATTTCTTGTTAAGAATATAATGTAATACAATATTTGCCACTAAAAATGAATTGTGAATTTAAAGAGACTACTGACAATTGTAGCCCTTGTTGTTGTTTTGTTCATTTAAGTTTTATTTTAGACATGCACATAAACATAATTTGTTACATGCAAACGTGAAGCATGTTTCCTTTGGCTTCAGCAGATTTAAGATATGTTAAACAAAAGCCATGTTTGCTCTTTTAGAGTTTTTTCTTATATTTACAATTAGCAGGAAGCGGTAGACTAATCAATCCTACTTAGTTGGGGCTGGGCTGGATTGGTGTGGTAATTAATTGACTGCAAATTTACATTATCGGTACTTTTTACCACATTCTGACAGGAAATAAACTAGGACTGCAGCCATTAATTGCTGCATGAAAGGAATGGAAACGGTTTAACTGAAGATCCATCGATAGCACGTATGTTACATATTAAATGTTGGCATAATATCATGCAACAGTTCTGCTTTCATGTTAATGGCCATCTGGGAATCAATCTAACGTTTGTTAAATGTAAGCAAGTTGTTTTATCCATGTGAGACACATCTTTTACTTGATTTGTGATGGTTTTACTTAGCATTCTGTACAATTTTTTTATTTTTGGTTTTTGTTGTTTGTTCAACTTTTGGTTGTATTATGATTCCTGGTTGTTAGAAGTGCTTTAGAGTTGATAATATAGAGAGATTTTGTGAAGGCTGTAGCCTAGTTTAACAAGGAGTTCTTTCTAGATTCGAATTGGCACGAAATGTGTATAAGCAACATGTAAGTTAATGAAGTTTGGGCCAAATCTGTTTTTTGCCCCTTCCAAAACTGACTGCCTTCTGCTTTTTCCAGTGGTGAAAGTGGAGCAGGGAAAACTGAAACAGCAAAAATAGCAATGCAATATTTGGCTGCACTTGGAGGGGGCAGCGGAATAGAGTATGAAATCCTTCAGACTAATCCAATACTTGAAGCATTTGGCAATGCAAAAACATTAAGAAATGACAATTCCAGTCGCTTTGTAAGCTTTCTATTATTCGCTTTTGAACTGTTTATCTTGCAAATTGCTTATATCTTTCTGTGAATGACCTAGTTGATTGCACTTACATAAAAAGTTAAAATAATATAATATTCTGTCAACTATCCCACGAAAATCATCAAGCTGTTCATCCTGGGAGCACTATCTTCTTTTTTTTTAAAAAAACAATATTTTTTTGGTGTTGATGCAGGGCAAGCTAATTGAGATTCATTTTAGTGAAACTGGGAGAATTGCTGGAGCCAATATTCAAACTTGTAAGTCATATGAACTGGGTCAAACTTTGAGAGGTCATATGCCAATCACCTTTATTTCCTTTTAACTGATTTTGACTGTTGCATTCTTTTTCTGTTTTTGGCAACGCAAATTTTATATCTGGACAGTTCTGCTCGAGAAGGTATTTGATTTGTCTTGTTGCCTAGCCTATGTTGATTTTTTGCTTTATGGTCTGTTATTTATTTTGATGTCTTAATATTTTGAGCAGTCAAGAGTGGTACAGTGTGCACAGTGTGAAAGATCATATCATATATTTTATCAGCTGTGTGATGGTGCTCCTTTATCTCTTAGAGGTATACTGTTCTACTCCATAATTTGCATGTTGTGAGTATTTTCTTGAACATCTCTTTGCACTGTAGTCTGACAATACAGAGTGCTGACTTATCTAAATGTGAATTCAATACTCTGATCTTTTCAAATAGAAAAATAAATTATATACAAGGCTAGAAGTTGTGCTGGATGGTGCATAGTGGGTGGTGGAATCTCAAGACTTGGGCTGTTTATGAGCACAAGCTCCTAAACTGGCATTTGTTGGAGATCAGAGTTTTTTTTATTGTGGGCCTACTTTTGGTCAATAATTTTGATTAGCTCTCTCTTGATTATATCACTTTGATATCTGCATATGCTTTATGCTTTAATGCTACCTAATCTAAGGTAGTTCTAAGTTTAAATAGAGCTTAAAAAGATTTCTAGCATATTTCTGAAGGAAGAAAACCTAAAGTTAATCATGATGATCTCTGCTTCTTGAATGAAGAACCTCCTTGGATTATCAGATATGGGTCATAGTTTGTTAAAAAAAGAAAAACAGAGAAGGTATATCTTGGAATTTTGAAGTGTGTGAACACAAAATGGAAAACAAATGATATATGTGATCCAAAAATAAATATACATGCAGACAGTCTTCGAATGATAATCTGAATTTAAGAGGAAATCACCAATTCGATCCTCCAGAGGAGGACTGTAGTGAAGATACATGTCAAATTAAATTAAATGCTAAACAACTGCTGAAAATTAAATTCCTTTATTCTTGAGCATAGATGCTTTCTCATTTTGTCAATAATGGATGTTACTTTTATTCTCTTGGTGTATTTTAGTTAAGAGCTTTTGTACCATGTAAGAAAAGGTGCATATAATTGGAATACATATACTGTTATAAAAGGCTTGTGTATCAATTTGTTCTCTGGAGCAATCTCGAATTCTTCATGCATCTGACAACCAGCAAGACCACAAAACTAAGCTTTGTTAACGGAATAGTGGATCAGAAATATATTATATCACCTTTTCTGTTTCTTCTACTGATAGCTTTTGTTAGCTACCCACAATAAATCACTTTTATTGTACATATTGATTTTATGAAGTTTATTTTGATATCTTCCTGCTTGGCTTTGTAAGAAGATATTTGGGTAGCTCTAGGCTTCGCACTTCATCTCTTAGCTACATGTTAATTATGCTTTAGATTTGTTTTTGGCGGGGCTGTAACTATTTGATGCATCTATTTGTAATACATTGGCATATAATGACATCTGATAGTCAAAAATATTTTATGTCTATTATTCTGTAAGTTACCTATTTCTTTTGATCCTATACCAACTGATTCCAATTTTATAATATATATTCATCTATTTGCCTACTTAAGTCTCCTTGTTTTGTTTGAGTTTTGCTTATTTTGAAACAGAGAAGCTGAATTTGAAATCTGTGGATGATTACAAATACTTGAAGCAGAGCAGTTGCTTTACAATTGCTGGTGTTGATGATGCTTCGAAGTTTCATTCTGTGATGGTACTCGATCTTGTTGTCCTGATAAAATCGTGAATTTTCCATTGTTAATAAATATGAATATAAATATCAAGTATTATGTATTCTTCCTCATCTTCATTATGTCATTATAATCACATTCTGCCAACTTGACTCATTTTCAGGAAGCTATGAATGTCGTCCATATTAAGAAAGATGATCAAGATGCTGTATTCGCAATACTTGGTGCTGTTTTATGGTTGGGCAATGTCTCTTTTACTGTGATTGATAATGAAAATCATGTTGAAATTGTGGAGGATGAAGGTAAATTCTTTCAAAACATCTTCAAGCAGTTTGAAATGCTATTGTCTTTTGAGCTACTGTTGGAGTCATTGCTTTCTGTAAGGTATTCTGTTTTACCAAAATGATCGATCAATCTAGATGTTGTATATGATGATAGAAGCACTAGTTGATGATGTACCTGTTGTCATGGATTGTAATTGTCATGCCAGCATACTTGATGCAATGATGTCAATTCTGGTTTCCTTTTTTGGCTGCACTTGTTTAAGTGACAGCATAATTCTTCTCAATGGGATGCCTGGAGGTGAACAGAAATCTGAATTGATTATGATCTAGTACTTCAAAATTTTAACCTAGGTTTAAAACATTGGTGTTGGTACCCATACAGGTACCTTACTGGTACTATATTGTACTATTCCAACATAATATGCCTTCATGTGACAGCAGAGCAAATATGAGGGCACTACATGTCAGTATTACTGGTACAATTTGATACAGCCGGTCTGCCTTGGTACTTGAGTCCCTATTTTTAACTATAGTATTTTTAAGAGTTTCTTGGTGATACAGACTTTGACATTTTGTTTAATTGTATGAACCAAATATCTCTTCTGTAAATTTTTTTTTTTTGTTACTGCTAAAGAAAGATAGATCAAAATCAGTTTTAGGAGAGCATATCTACAATACATAATTAACTAGTTATGTAAATTTTGTAGCTTTTGATTTGGAAATTGATTGGTTGAGTAATTTATATTTCTGATTTAATTTTATGCCCAGTGTATAATTGGTTCATTGAGGTATGAGAAATTAGTTTGAAATAAAAAAATGATATGTGAACGATTCTGTATTTTCTATCTCTTTTTGACATTGTTATTTTTGTCATCAAATATCCTTCCTGTAGTCTTGCTTTTACATCAACAAGAATACTTGGATGGTTGAAAATTTCAAAGTCCTCCATTTGCTTAGCATCCACTACTGGTGAATTCGCTTATGTTAAAGTGTTTCTGATGTCCTGTTTTGTGTCAGCTGCACTTACTGTTGCTAAGCTTATTGGATGTGATATTGGGAGTCTAAAGTTAGCCTTATCGACTCGAACCATGAGAGTTGGCAGTGATACTATTGTTCAGCAGCTCACTCTATCTCAGGTTACCAAGCTTTTGATGTAGATGCATTGTGCTATTTTTATGTTAATGTGATAAATTTCTCTAGCTGATGTCTTCTTTTTAGGCAACTGACACAAGAGATGCATTAGCAAAGTCGCTGTATGCTAGCCTGTTTGAGTGGCTGGTAGAACAAATAAATAAATCTTTGGAAGTAGGAAAGCTACGGACAGGCAGATCCATCAGCATTTTGGATATCTATGGCTTTGAATCTTTTGATGTATGGTTCTTTTGATGTTATTATGCATATCACTGTTGTTGCATGGACAACCATTCAACATTGATTTCATGTTATTTTGCAGAAGAATAGCTTTGAACAATTCTGCATAAATTATGCTAATGAAAGGTTGCAGCAACATTTTAACCGCCATCTGTTTAAGCTGGAGCAGGAGGTAAGTTTTCTTTATCTTTAATCAGATGATATACTGAGATTACGATCTTTGCTATGCTTTGGCTTATACCATGAGACCCAATAAGATTGTTTCCTTTATTCTATGATATGAACATTTTCACTTACTGGTTCTCTTTCTTTTTGATCATTTGCTCAGGAATACATCCAAGATGGCATAGACTGGGCGAAAGTTGACTTTGACGATAACCAAAATTGTTTAAACCTCTTCGAAAAAGTACGTGTGCTATTATCTGTTCACTTTATTAATGATTGATTGCCTATATATCACTTGTTAATTCTGGTATGTTATCTTTTCTTGAAATAAATGCCAACAATAAGGTCAATGGAACTGGCAGTGGTGAAGATTATGCCTCTTTTTTTTTTTTGACATGTAATGATTTTATTTGCCCTGAAATTTATTAGACAACTGCTGCAATGTTGAATGATATTAGTCCAGTGTTTGATAAAGATTAGCAGATAATCTCTGGTTAGTCTTCTATTCTTCCAGAGTGGCAACAATTCTTCTCTACCTATGCTGGTCAATGATTATGATTTCCAGTTGTTTTGCATCCAGTGTCATGACTGGTGGCTGCTTTTTGTTCTTTCACAATAGAATATTGAACTCAAATGGTGTGCCGTATTCAATATTTGGGGTTAGCTTTCCTATCTATATCCCAAAACGCCCTGCCATTTGTCCGAATTAGGACAGTTGAATGCCTTTGCACAAATTTTTGACAAATTGTTTAAAATATTGGTAGACACAGATTAAAGTGCATATATACTGCATTATGATGCATTTCATAGAATTGACATCATCCACATACAGTGCAACTCATGCTCCTAGCTTGGCCATATGTCAATTGCATTCTCTTATGGTTAATTTATTTCATGTATAATTAATCATTTGTTTATATGCACGTGTACACTTCTTCTATGTGTTTTAGTCTGCTGTTGCTTTTTTTTTTGTGGGTGTTCAACATGTTATAGAATCTTTTCTGTTTTTAGATAGAATGTGGAATAACTCTTGTTGGTGTTGACTTGCTCTTGTCATTCAATCAGAAACCATTAGGGTTATTGTCTCTTTTGGATGAGGAGTCTACTTTTCCCAATGGTACCGATCTGACTTTTGCAAACAAGCTCAAACAGCATCTTAATTCGAATCCATGCTTTCGGGGAGAGAGAGACAAAATCTTCAGTGTCAGTCATTATGCAGGGGAGGTTGTTGCTAAGATCCTTTTTAAATGTTTGTGTGTGTGTGTGTGTGTGTGTATTGTATTTTTGATTTACAAAATTTATTTTGTCTCCCATAATCAGGTGGTGTATGACACATCGGGGTTTCTGGAGAAGAACAGGGATCTTTTACACATCGACTTAATACAACTCCTAGCTTGTTGCACATGCTGCCTTCCTCCAATGTTCGCATCCAAAATGCTTGCACAATCTGCAAAGACAGTGGGTAATATTTATAGATCTAGTGGAGTGGAATCCCAAAAGCTTAGCGTTGCAACAAAATTTAAGGTAAATGCTTTCCAGGTCTCAAGGCATGTCACTGAATCCAATTAATATAGAATTTAGATTGAACCTGTTGTCATTTACATAGGACACTAGCAGCTATGTATTTTTCAATGTACTTTTATTACATATATACAACTTTTCTCCTCAAGTTAAGAGGTGGTTCGTTTTAGTCTATCTGAAGCTATAAGTTTTACATTTCGAGTGATTTGTTACTGGGAGATGCTAATGGTTCAGTATGGTTGTCTGGACAGTTCTGCTTTTCCTTTGTGCTTTCTGTTTTTGATGCTCATACTTTTCTTGTCTTCTTCTGAATTGCCCTAAGCATGAGAACATGGTGCTCACACTTATTGGGTGATCCTTCTTGATTATAAGAGTTTTTGGTAATCCTAAATGTAACTGGAGATATTTCAGTAAAATTTTCTGAGTTTTTAATATCACTTGCCACTTAAAAGGAGATGTAGCTACTAGCTGCAAGCTAGACATATGTTAAGGGATTGTATAGGTTAGTCCATATTAGATGCAATTGCTAATGTAGCTTCATTAGATGATGCAATTTCTGTACCTTTTGATAACATAATATTTTGCACCATATAATGGAGAGTATGCATTTCAAATAATGAAATTTAGAGCATTTTGATGATGAAAATTTGCCTCTTTGAAATCGAACTTACTAACTTGTTAATCATTTGAAAAGCACAAATATATAAATATTTTGTTGTTTTCAGGTATAATTTTTCAAGAGCTTCTTGTAGTCATAATTGATCGGTGAGGTTGTTAAGCTAGTATAACCAACGGGCTTCATGTATCACCAGGAACTGTCAAAAAAGATACATAGGCTGGGTTTAGCCTCTCCTGGTTGATGATCCTTTGCTTGTTTTATTATTTGTTTTTTTTTCCATACGGATAAAACTTATACAATATGAGAACTTTCACTACCTAACAATCTATTTGTACTGCAGAGTGATAAACTTAGTGCCTGTTTGGCATCATCGTTTTTTCTTTTTTTGTTTCTCTTAGTGAAATACCACATGGAAATTGATGTTGAAGATGGCATTTGCACAGAGCTTCTGATATCTCTTGCTTTTATTTCATTATTTTTGAAATCAATAAATCTTTGCTACAAAAAGCTCTACAGATTTTACATAATTTCAAAAGGGTTCAATGCTACATCTTGACCAGTCTAGTTCTTTTTTTATTTTCATGTGTTTTTGAAAACAAAAACAGAAAACAAAGACCATACCATTTATGCCCTTAGCATTTTTATGTTGCTTTCTCAGTTTTAAGACTTGTGAATTCATTGCCTTTGTGCGAGTTCCTCTTTGAAGTTCTAACTTGGTCCTTGGTTTTCAGGGACAATTATTTCAACTGATGCAAAGACTAGAGAGCACAACACCTCACTTCATACGTTGCATTAAGCCAAACAATTTGCAAGTGCCTGCAACATATGAACAAGGCCTTGTGCTACAGCAGCTGAGATGTTGTGGTGTCCTTGAAGTTGTACGCATATCAAGGTCAGGCTATCCCACGAGGATGTCTCACCAGAAATTTGCCAGAAGGTACAATAATGTTTCTTTAGACCTGTTATCGAATGACCTAAATTTTTCCTGTCACCGTGGTACAGTTTATGCATAATGTTCTTGTTTCGTAATATTGCCAGGTATGGATTCCTTCTTCTTGAGAATGTTGCATCTCAGGACCCACTTAGTGTTTCGGTGGCAATTCTTCAACAGTTCAACATTCTTCCTGATATGTATCAAGTCGGCTACAACAAATTGTTTTTCCGAACTGGACAGGTATGACTGGTACTCCAGATGATGCGAGTCTTCCTGGATGACCATCACTATCTAAACTAGCAACGACAAGAAGTACTGCTGTGATCCTATCATATTGCATCAGATCTGGCTATTGCCTTTTTTTTATAGGAGTACTTTATTATGGAATGAGATTTATAAAACCCTACTCTGACTGTTCATTTCTTGTCCACTTAATATACGACTACTTGCATTTTCTTACTATCTGAAATGACATCTATAGATTGGTGCACTTGAAGATACCAGAAATCGTACTCTTCATGGCATTTTGCGGGTACAGAGCTTTTTCAGAGGTCACCGAGTTCGTTGCTATGTGAAGAGGCATCAGCAAGCCATCATTACATTGCAATCATGTATCCTTTTCTCTGGAATAATTTTAAAATATTGTCAATGAAATGACAACAGAAACACATTTATGAGGCTTCTTTATTATTGTTTTTGGTCTATTGAATGCTTAGCAGAAATTTATCCTTTTGCAGTTATTCGTGGGGACAAGGCAAGGCGAATGTACTCAGTTTTGGTACATAAGCATAGAGCTGCTGTCATTTTGCAGAGAATTCTAAAATCCCAAACTACTAGAAAAGAATTTGTGAATGTTCGTAATGCTTCAATAGTAATACAGTCTGGTAAGAATCTCCATTATCTGTCTACATGCTTAGTGCAGTACAATATAGTTTTGTGTGATGTTCTTACCTTTACTAACTGGATATTCGTGTTATAGTAATTCGCGGATGGCTTGTTAGGTGTTCGGGAGATGTTATACTGAACGCATCAAAGACAGTTGTAGATACAAAGGTACACTGCATCTTTTGATTTATTTGATATGCTGAATGGTGTACTCTGCCATGATGTAATAGCACTGAATTACTGATTTCTTTGCCTAGGAAGCAAAGCAGCTACAACTAAATGTCCAGATCAAAATTTAGCTGACCTCCAAATTCAGAGGCTAAATTAGCATATTAGGATTTTGACCAATTAAAGGACTGTTTCCATATGCATTAGCATAGTTAGTACTGATAAAAGTCTGAACTCTAAATAGTGATCAAGAAATCATGATGATGACCAGGTGGATTTTGCATACATAAAAACGAGCCAAATTTTCTTGTGCAAAGATTATTGGTTATACTGCAATAATTTTTTTTGACTTCTGATTTTTTTCATCTTTTATGGGATGTATGGATGCATCTAGGGATAACTCTCATGGCAGTGGAGAGCCAGCTGAAGAGAAGACTAGCAGGAGGGAGTAAAGGGATCCGGGAGGATCATGGACCCTGCAATCCATCTAATAAAATGATTTCCGTGTGCCGGAGATTTTGGGATTGCTTGATCAATCATTCTCCCCGATCCCCCAAGATGTTCTCTTCTACCACTTTCCTCCAATTCTATCCTTGTGGGAGTTATCCTGCAGATGCAGTGATTGGGCATCTGCAGACCCTTTAAATTACAGTAAAATTCATGCATCAGTCCTTTTATTCTTCTTAGTTTAATAATTTTTGACCAGAATGTTTTTACATCTGGCTATCTGGACCTCTAAAAGGTGAGGTATTTGCATGGGAATATATCTGCTCGTCTCTACTGCAAAGCTAGGAAGTGGAGTTTTGCTATTTGATTTAGTCCTGTTGTTTTTTTAGGTACCCAGGTCTCAACCTAGGATCAGAGAGTTATCCTGAGCATTAATATTTTTGTGACATCATATTTGAGGCTATAAAACTGCAATATCTTATATCACTCTTCAAATTCCTGATTCAACTAATATGCTTTTTGACATATATTCTTTGACTCAGAAATTGTAGGCCAACTCAACCTTGAAGCAGTTCCGTATTAATCCTTGACACAAGTTTCTTGAACCTCTCATTTATGAAACTACAAATAAAATACTTTAATTGTATTTGCATTTAGCTCATTAATTTTGATCTATGATTAAACTCTGTCCTAGGTAGCGGAAACTGACCAGGTGCCAGTCAAGTCATCAGTCCTTGCGGAGCTCCAAAGGAGAATTCTTAAAGCTGAGTCCGCTTTGAGAGAGAAGGATGAGGAGAATGACATGCTTCACCAGAGGCTTCAACAATATGAGAGCAGATGGTCAGATTACGAACAGAAGATGAGATCCATGGAAGAAGTCTGGCAGAAACAGATGAGATCATTGCAGTCTAGCCTCTCCATAGCAAAGAAGAGCCTTGCCCTTGATGGTGTAGATGGGAACTCTGATGGGTCCACGGACCAAAGCTTCTGCACCAATGGGAATCTCACTGGAACCGAAGGCCTAGAAAACAAAGGGCCGCCTCTGGGATCACGACTTACTGGCAGAGAAATGAGCGCGAGCCTGAACATTATCAGCCGTCTTGCCGAGGAGTTTGAGCAACGGAGTCAGGTTTTTCTAGATGATGCCAAGTTCTTGGTGGAGGTGAAGTCAGGGCAGGCGGAGGCAAGCCTGAACCCAGACCGAGAACTAAGGAAGCTAAAGCAGACGTTTGAGACATGGAGGAAGGATTATAACTTGCGGCTACGAGAGACTAAGGTTATAATACACAAACTGGGAAATGATGAAATTAAAGCTGACAAGGTGAAAAAGAAATGGTGGGGGAGGTTGAACAATACAAGGGCTATCTAAGTCATTTCCCGCAAATAGCAATCCTTTTGTTATTTTGAAACGGGAAGTTGTTGTTCAGAATCCATTTATCTGCCATTGCAGTTGTAAAAAATAAAAAGAGCACGGTGCCTTTCAGTTTTTGTTACACCTTCTTATCTTCACCTACAGCTTGAACTCTGACAAGTATAGGAGAGCTTAAGAATCTCCAAACATGCCACTGGACCTGCAACAGGATGATTGGCTACCTGTTGTCCTTTTAGAGATTGTGAATGTTTGATCTGCAGTGTGGGAGATATTATTGCCTACACCGTGTGCACCAGCATAGACGTGTATGCAGCCAATCATTTCTATGGTGGTGCGTCAAGATGAATGAGGCCTACAGAAATCATCAGCCTTATTGATTGCATGCATGCAGGCAATAAGGGCAGGGACTTGGTGTCTTATGGATCCACGTACAATTCTACATCCTCCTAGGTCTCATTAACTATTTATGTGCATAGGCATTGCTTTTTAGCAGGAGATTCGTATGTCCTTCGCATGCAGTAGCACAATAATTTAGGGAGTGTAAAAAAGAGGAGGGGGGAACATCATGGGTTTTTAGCAGGCAATGATTTCTTCCACTTAGGCATCCGGATTAGCTATATAAGAAATCAAATTAGGAAATACCTTTTCCAAATCGGTGCATGTATGTGCTCTCTGGGCAATCAATCAGCTCTCAATTTGGACGTTTAAGTTTTCTTTCAAAGGAAAGAGCACACTTACGAAATAAGAGGGTCCTACTTAAGCCTTTGTGCGTGCCACTTCATATAACGGGCAACTTCGCCGGAACGCTGACCGACCTTTTAACTTAAATAAACAAAGAAATAGAATGCTTTGCTTCTTCGACCAAAATATTTTTAGGGTTCTTGGTGCTGCACATAGAAAGTTTTTTTGTTGAATACATAATTTTTTTTTTTTTTTTTTTGTCTCATCTACTACTGAATGGGTAATTTGCTGTTCATCCACTCCTTGCATCTTATCCGCTGTTTGCATATCGTACCAATGGGATATCCTTTCAGGACACCCGTTCTTTCAAGAGAAACTAAATACAAACTTCATGGAGGATTATACGGAAAGCATCAAAAAGCGTACTTAAAAAAAAAAAGTTGAATGCTCATAAGAGTTGAACAAATAGCGTCAGCATTATAGTAATGGATGTAGCCAACTTCCTCCGAGAAAGAAGCCAGTCAACCCACTGCATGGTTTTGCTTTGCAATTTGAAGGAATTTTTCCGATCCAAACTCTTATACCATTTTGGAGCATCCAGTACTCACATCCCATTCTTCTACAGATTCTCTCGTGCCCAAACGAATTGATTGCTCAAAATTTCATAATGAAATTGCTGGAAGTTTAAGAAAATGACATCAAACCTAATCATTTAGGTTTCGATGATTACTCTCAGTAGAAGAATTCCAATCTCAGCGCCAATTGAGGTAGGCTGCGTCCTGCCTCGTCTCCTCAAGGGGTTTAGGGTTTAAGGATTTATCTGAAGATTTAAAGTAGCGCGCTGGCTCTCCCGCCAAGGCCATCCCTCCCAACTCCCGCTCCGGAGGGTGATGAGTCCGAGCAACCTGCACCACCTTTTGAGTAAATGTGGAACCTTGAAGGAGCTCCTACAAATCCACGGCCAAGCCATCACGCGAGGCCTCCACCCCCGCCTCCAACCCCTCTCCTGCCAAATCCTCAACTCCTATGCCCGGTTCGGCCGAACCGTCGAAGCCCGCGATCTCTTCCTCGAAATCCCCCACCCCGACTTCATCTCCATCACCAGCCTCATGTCAGCTTACCTTCAAACCGATCATCCTCACCGCGCCATCTCCTTGTTCTCCGAAATGCTCGCCTTGGGCCGACGGCCAGATGGCTTCAGCATCGTAGGCGCCCTCTCGGCTTCGGGCCGAATAGCTGATCCAGCCATCGGCACATCGCTGCATGCTTTGGTCTACCGCCATGGTTTAGGCCACGAGACGGTTGTCGGCAACGCAGTGATAGATATGTACTGCAGAAATGGGAAGATTCGGAGAGCCCGGAGGGTTTTCAACGAAATGCCTGCGAGAGATGCGGTCACTTGGAGCAGCATGCTGCATGGGTACGTCAAGTGCGAAGGACCTGAATCAGCTTGCGAGTTCTTCGACGAAATGCCGCGGAGAGACGCAGTCTCGTGGACGGTGATGATCACAGGTCATGTGCAAGGGAAGCAGCCGGTTCGGGCTCTGGAACACTTTCGCCGGATGAAATCAGAGGGTCATGATCCGACACTGGTCACGATTGTTGGGGTTCTCTCGGCTTGTGCTGATATCGGCGCGCTCGACCTTGGCCGTGCTATACATGGGCATATCAACAAGACGAAAAATGTAGGCTCTGATGTTACTGTTTATAATGCTCTTATAGATATGTATGCAAAAAGTGGGAGTGTCGAAATGGCATATGATATCTTTAAAGAGAGTATTTATAAGGATGTTTTTACATGGACCACTATGATTGCAGGATTTGCTGTTCATGGTAGTGGAAAGCAGGCTATGGAAGTATTCTTGGAGATGCTGAGTGCAGGAATTGAGCCAAATGAGGTCACGTTTTTAGCTGTTCTGTCGGCATGCAGCCATGCAGGATTTATAAACGAAGGGCGGAAATGGTTTGCGAGTATGAGCAGAGACTACAATATCAGGCACCGACTCGAGCATTATGGGTGTATGATTGATCTGCTAGGACGAGCTGGGCTGCTAAACGAAGCAGAGAGGCTGATAGAAAAGATGGGTACAGAACCAGATGGTGTTATATGGAGATCGCTGCTCAGTGCGTGTCTGGTTCATGGCAATGTTCGATTGGCTGAGATTGCAGGAAAGGCGATCATGAAGAGAGAAGCAGATGATGATGGGGTCTGTGTGCTTCTTTGGAACTTGTATGCTTCTTCAAATAGATGGGAAGAAGCTCTGGAAATGAGAAGGAGAATGAGGAATAGGAAGGTGGTAAAGAAACCCGGTTGTAGCTGGATAGAGAATGATGGCTTTGTTCATGAATTTTTAGTGGAGGACAAGACGCATTGCCAGCGAAGAGAAATATTTCTGGTCTTGGAAGGAATGGCGAAGCAGTTGAAAATGGATGACAGTGTTCTTTTATTTCAAGAAGCTGATCAAAGGTAATATTATTCAGCATGCACGATACTATTGTTGCATACGAGTTTTTTACTGATTGATTAGTGTAATCTTTTTTTTAATTGAAGATCTGTAAGTGCATAAATTATAACCAATTTTGTTCAGCAGCATCAATGCTTGTAAGATTCTACAAACATCATGCGAATAGCCAATTTTTTCATTATTAACAAAAGGTTATTTGTAGATATTGTGTCTCTTTTTAAGTGCAGCTAGCTTTCAGGAGAATTTACCATCACAAGAGGGGTATAAATGGGCCTTGAAAAGCCAAATTAGTCAAAGAATGTTGCATATCTCCTCAAATGATGATATAGTATAGTTCAAGTTACTAGGTTAGAGATGCATGACGAAACCTACATTTGATTTCTCGGTACATTATCTCATCATTTTGTTGTGAAACTGCAGATAATATTAGGGGTTTTGAGATGATAGCTTTTTTTTCTACTAAAAACCTTCTAAGTGTTTACATGATGTACTTTCTGTATCATTAAACAATGGAGACAGAAACATAAATCCAAGGTCAACAGAATATAAAATGCAGCACCAGTACAAACTTTAAAAATTCAAAAGTTACATGGAGATGTTTAATACAGAGATTGGGAATCCTTCCTCCAAAAACTCATAGAATAATCGACCAGCTGACCCTGTAACTGAGAAAGAAACATGTTTCCTTAGGACTGTTATCTAAGGAGGGAGGTTTTGAAAATCAGGACCAGCAGGGTGCCCATCAAAATCATTCAGGACACTAGTCCTCAAGGAATCATTTCTGGCCATGGTGAGAGAAGAATGGCTACCCTGTCCCAAGCTTTTACTTGGCTCTAGACACAGCTGGTGTTTGGCACCTCTCACCTTCCCGATTCTTGACAAACAAGAGTTGTCATCTTTATTCAAGTTGCATTGGTTCATGGTGTGACCATGTAGCAAATCCACAGATGTAGGCAGTCGATTGCACTTCTTGCTTGCAACCGCCTGAAAAAGAAAATTGCAATTAGATAAGTCAAATCAAATTTGAGGAAGGCGGATTTGGTATTTTAATTGATCAAATTATTTTGCACAGCCCTTTTAATTTGTCCATATCAGGAGAAGCTTGCATATTCAAGATTCTCATTAGTTGAATTTCAAGTCACCCTCACTGAGCTGTCCAAACCTGCTGAAAGCAAGTTGTTGAACAACGTAGTGCGACAAAGTTATCATCCAGTTTCATCATACTTGTAACATTGTGGGCATGTTTTCATGAGGGCACGGGCACATGTCAGTGTGCATGTGAGGGCAGGCAAAATCATGTTTCTGATAAATATCCTAATAATTTATGGTTGCAATAATACAGCAGAATGAAAGCTGGGTACATCCAAGGAAGGAAAAGAATTATCTCTTAGATGAAGAATCCAAGAGTTAACTGCTACCTTTAAAGGAGACTTCTATCATGGATGCAAGAGGGAAATTAAGAAAACCTTTACAAGAGACCTCTATCAAGGAGACTTCTATCATAGATATTTATCATATCTACAGGCAGGTCAGTTCAATTATTGTATTATGCCTTCAAAAAGACAAAGAAATGAGGTTTACTTACATAATTTCCAGATGCAGAGCTTTTGTAAATAATGAAGAAGTCCCCTGCCTCAAGACCGTGGGTTCTTACAAAATCACCTGAAAAGGGGGAAAATAAATCATCAAGTATACAGTAGAAATCATCCTTGGTGCTACCGAGATCTACAAACCTGTAGTTTCCATAATATACATTCTACTTCTGTTGTTTGGCCAGAACCTGAAAACACAGTAAGAGAAGGTATACAGCAAAATTTTTAACAGAACAACATATAAGCTTCGGTCGAACAACATAAAAGCAAAATTTTCATTACTGGCACTTTAGCTTGTTGATTCAAAAATGGAAAAACAAAAAGAAAAGACTGTTTTGCAGAAAAAGCATTATGTTTATCCTTTGCTCTTTTTTAGGGAGTCAAATAACTTTCAATTGTTTCAGCATAATGAAGAATTTTACTGTCTTTGAGTAGTTGCTATTAAAAACAGTACAAGTAACATGGATTAATATTTGGCAAAAGATTCTGGATACTGAGATTTCTCGATGTAACATCGAGAATACATTTTAGGACTGCCGATCATTTCTAACAACTACACTGTACAAATTTACACGTTTCATCTTTTGAAAAAATATGTCTGGGTTGCCGCCACCATGTTTGAAACTTGGACATCTCACATGAAGGAAGGAATGCCAATATTTTAGCTGACAAATTTAGACTTTCTTTATTTGTTAACTTGTAACATTAGTTTCAAAGTTTTGAGAGGTGATTATGTGTCCGAACTCTGGCCATGAGAAACTCCACACTATTTTACCATTATTATTATTAGTAGTAGTATTTTTGACTCTCTGCTAGTATAGTGTATGACACAGGAAACCTATTTTAGATGGAATGGTGCTGGAACTATATCTATTTGATGCATCACTGTCTCCCTTTATGATATCCTTTTTTGTATCACAGTCTGTTAGTTTCACGTATACCTTGAAAGTTCTAAAACAAAAACATTCCCAGAAATTCAAGTTTATTTTAAGAATTCTATTGTTCAGAAAAACAAGAAAAATTATTCTTGTGGGTATTTATTATTTTATCTGCAAAGCTTCTGTTTTTCTCTCATAATTTGTCTGGAAAGGAGTTGCTGCATGACTGAGATAGCATGCTTCAACTTGCGTAGTTAAATTTCTTCAAATATACTGCTATGTTTTACAAGTGTTGAAGCAATTACATTATAAGATTCAAAAAAAAGAGAAGGGTCTGTAGTTTTCTCTTCATTTGGTAAATGATTACATTTTTAGAATTACAATGACAGCTCATGTTCCGTCATCTTTTGATGATCTGGGATAGTGTGATACAAGTAAATACCTGTACTTGAATTTCCATGTTGTTGGAAGTATCAGGTCATCCATCTGCAGCATCATTCCATCTCTTTCAGATAAGGGAGGAAGGTTAGACTCGGCCTCCTTCTGCAAATTGGTATGAAATGGAAAATAATATCATTCACTCACTCACCATTCTTCATGAACATAGTATGAAGATATTTCAGATATTTACAGTTGAAGTTAGAAAGTATGATCCATCAATACTTCAGGAAAACAAAATTTAAACAATCAGTTCATTCGTAGTAGCATACATATCAACCTCATTACAAAAAAATAAGAATAATAAAGGAAAGGCATCACTTTCACATAAAAATGACAGGGTAAGAAGACTTCATACCTTAGGTAGGACTATTCTCCCAATTCTTCCAACATCACTATTTGTTAACTCTTTTTGTACAACCATTTTCAATTCCTCCAGCTGGATTACAGGAAAATTCATATCACTTTTCTTATGTAAGAGAATGACGGATCACGAAATCTTTCTAGAGTCTGCAATGGTATTCTCTCTGATAAATAAGATAAAAATGCAGCAGTGCTTGATAACAT